>NW_026046558.1:0-30352 GCF_023864275.1 Schistocerca cancellata
GAATGCAGCTAACCACTGTAGTTAGTGTCCCGACAGCGCAGGCACGTTCATTTGTTTGTATACATGTGATGGAGAACGTGTCTGACACTGCTGTGGCGTGACACTGTGGGCTGGGCTTTGCTGTGTACCGCCACTTGCATTCCCGCCAGCTGCTCTGGCGGGCGCCTCCGTGGCCGTGATCGTCTAGTGGTTAGGACATTGCGTTGTGGCCGCAATAACCCAGGTTCGAATCCTGGTCACGGCAATTTTGAAAGTTTTTCCTTGCTGCCGTTGCATTGACGATAGTGCACGAGTACTCGAAATCACAGTGCTTTCTTGGTTGTTCACTCGTGTTCCGCAGGCCGCAGTTTGTACTACCACTTCATCACAAGTGTAACCTCCTTGAGCTCACATATGTTTGTTACATGGAGCATTCTAGCTCCGCCTGACAGGTACAGCTATGACACTTTAGTGGTTACGGAAAGCCCAGGTTCGAAACCTGGTCACGGCACGAAAACGTCTCTTGATGCTGTCTCCTTAACTACGACAGCTACAGACAAGTGGCGTCGCTACCATATGGCGGGCACGGCATTTTCTTGTTGTGGGTGGCCTAAAGAGACGCTTCCAGTGGGAGAGCAGTGAAAATACATGGCACGGCGATTGCCAAGATACTTCCATTTCGAAGTGATCTTTGTAGTACAAAGGGAACGTTTTGCCGCCGCTCTTCCAAGGGTAACGTGGCCGAGCGGTCTAAGGCGCTGGTTTTAGGCACCAGTCTCTTCGGAGGCGTGGGTTCGAATCCCACCGTTGCCAATTTTGGCGTCTCATTTTTGTGCCGTTGCTGTGTGTTCTCGTGGAGTAGGACGCAGCTCATGTGACGCGCGTGTTGCGTAGGTAGCGTGGCCGAGCGGTCTAAGGCGCTGGTTTCAGGCACCAGTCTCTTCGGAGGCGTGGGTTCCAATACCGCAGCTGCCAAACGTGTAATGTTTCCTGCATCGAAGGCAGATGCACTCATTGCCCGCAAAGGAAACAGCACAACAAGGCGTGAGCGTCTGCTTCGTGAATTGTCGTAGAACAGTACGTGGTGCAACGGCAGGATTTGTAGGCGCCTTTTGCCCTCATCACTGCTGGCGTTCGTCTCCACGATATGCGTCCAGAACATGCCGTTCTATAGCGTGCGAAAGTGGATTTTTTACAGGTGTCGTAAGTTAATCGTGGGTGCTTGCTGCGTTCGCTGGAGGAGCACTGGCGCCGTAATCCGGTGTAGTCTAGTGGCTAGGATACCTGGCTCTCACCCAGGAGGCCCGGGTTCGATTCCCGGTACCGGAAATGCGCGTTTTTTGTTGCTCCTCTTATGCGACTTGTCTCGACTTTGCTCGACTGACGCTACGCTGACGCGTGCAGAAAGCCACGTTAAGTATGATTCGTGGCAACACCCGACGGCGAGAGAGATGCAGCGTCTGTCCACTTGTTATCGAGTCACATGTCTGTAGTCAAGAGGCTTGGAGGACTGCAAGACATTGCCACGGAGGTGAATGCAGCTAACCACTGTAGTTAGTGTCCCGACAGCGCAGGCACGTTCATTTGTTTGTATACATGTGATGGAGAACGTGTCTGACACTGCTGTGGCGTGACACTGTGGGCTGGGCTTTGCTGTGTACCGCCACTTGCATTCCCGCCAGCTGCTCTGGCGGGCGCCTCCGTGGCCGTGATCGTCTAGTGGTTAGGACATTGCGTTGTGGCCGCAATAACCCAGGTTCGAATCCTGGTCACGGCAATTTTGAAAGTTTTTCCTTGCTGCCGTTGCATTGACGATAGTGCACGAGTACTCGAAATCACAGTGCTTTCTTGGTTGTTCACTCGTGTTCCGCAGGCCGCAGTTTGTACTACCACTTCATCACAAGTGTAACCTCCTTGAGCTCACATATGTTTGTTACATGGAGCATTCTAGCTCCGCCTGACAGGTACAGCTATGACACTTTAGTGGTTACGGAAAGCCCAGGTTCGAAACCTGGTCACGGCACGAAAACGTCTCTTGATGCTGTCTCCTTAACTACGACAGCTACAGACAAGTGGCGTCGCTACCATATGGCGGGCACGGCATTTTCTTGTTGTGGGTGGCCTAAAGAGACGCTTCCAGTGGGAGAGCAGTGAAAATACATGGCACGGCGATTGCCAAGATACTTCCATTTCGAAGTGATCTTTGTAGTACAAAGGGAACGTTTTGCCGCCGCTCTTCCAAGGGTAACGTGGCCGAGCGGTCTAAGGCGCTGGTTTTAGGCACCAGTCTCTTCGGAGGCGTGGGTTCGAATCCCACCGTTGCCAATTTTGGCGTCTCATTTTTGTGCCGTTGCTGTGTGTTCTCGTGGAGTAGGACGCAGCTCATGTGACGCGCGTGTTGCGTAGGTAGCGTGGCCGAGCGGTCTAAGGCGCTGGTTTCAGGCACCAGTCTCTTCGGAGGCGTGGGTTCCAATACCGCAGCTGCCAAACGTGTAATGTTTCCTGCATCGAAGGCAGATGCACTCATTGCCCGCAAAGGAAACAGCACAACAAGGCGTGAGCGTCTGCTTCGTGAATTGTCGTAGAACAGTACGTGGTGCAACGGCAGGATTTGTAGGCGCCTTTTGCCCTCATCACTGCTGGCGTTCGTCTCCACGATATGCGTCCAGAACATGCCGTTCTATAGCGTGCGAAAGTGGATTTTTTACAGGTGTCGTAAGTTAATCGTGGGTGCTTGCTGCGTTCGCTGGAGGAGCACTGGCGCCGTAATCCGGTGTAGTCTAGTGGCTAGGATACCTGGCTCTCACCCAGGAGGCCCGGGTTCGATTCCCGGTACCGGAAATGCGCGTTTTTGTTGCTCCTCTTATGCGACTTGTCTCGACTTTGCTCGACTGACGCTACGCTGACGCGTGCAGAAAGCCACGTTAAGTATGATTCGTGGCAACACCCGACGGCGAGAGAGATGCAGCGTCTGTCCACTTGTTATCGAGTCACATGTCTGTAGTCAAGAGGCTTGGAGGACTGCAAGACATTGCCACGGAGGTGAATGCAGCTAACCACTGTAGTTAGTGTCCCGACAGCGCAGGCACGTTCATTTGTTTGTATACATGTGATGGAGAACGTGTCTGACACTGCTGTGGCGTGACACTGTGGGCTGGGCTTTGCTGTGTACCGCCACTTGCATTCCCGCCAGCTGCTCTGGCGGGCGCCTCCGTGGCCGTGATCGTCTAGTGGTTAGGACATTGCGTTGTGGCCGCAATAACCCAGGTTCGAATCCTGGTCACGGCAATTTTGAAAGTTTTTCCTTGCTGCCGTTGCATTGACGATAGTGCACGAGTACTCGAAATCACAGTGCTTTCTTGGTTGTTCACTCGTGTTCCGCAGGCCGCAGTTTGTACTACCACTTCATCACAAGTGTAACCTCCTTGAGCTCACATATGTTTGTTACATGGAGCATTCTAGCTCCGCCTGACAGGTACAGCTATGACACTTTAGTGGTTACGGAAAGCCCAGGTTCGAAACCTGGTCACGGCACGAAAACGTCTCTTGATGCTGTCTCCTTAACTACGACAGCTACAGACAAGTGGCGTCGCTACCATATGGCGGGCACGGCATTTTCTTGTTGTGGGTGGCCTAAAGAGACGCTTCCAGTGGGAGAGCAGTGAAAATACATGGCACGGCGATTGCCAAGATACTTCCATTTCGAAGTGATCTTTGTAGTACAAAGGGAACGTTTTGCCGCCGCTCTTCCAAGGGTAACGTGGCCGAGCGGTCTAAGGCGCTGGTTTTAGGCACCAGTCTCTTCGGAGGCGTGGGTTCGAATCCCACCGTTGCCAATTTTGGCGTCTCATTTTTGTGCCGTTGCTGTGTGTTCTCGTGGAGTAGGACGCAGCTCATGTGACGCGCGTGTTGCGTAGGTAGCGTGGCCGAGCGGTCTAAGGCGCTGGTTTCAGGCACCAGTCTCTTCGGAGGCGTGGGTTCCAATACCGCAGCTGCCAAACGTGTAATGTTTCCTGCATCGAAGGCAGATGCACTCATTGCCCGCAAAGGAAACAGCACAACAAGGCGTGAGCGTCTGCTTCGTGAATTGTCGTAGAACAGTACGTGGTGCAACGGCAGGATTTGTAGGCGCCTTTTGCCCTCATCACTGCTGGCGTTCGTCTCCACGATATGCGTCCAGAACATGCCGTTCTATAGCGTGCGAAAGTGGATTTTTTACAGGTGTCGTAAGTTAATCGTGGGTGCTTGCTGCGTTCGCTGGAGGAGCACTGGCGCCGTAATCCGGTGTAGTCTAGTGGCTAGGATACCTGGCTCTCACCCAGGAGGCCCGGGTTCGATTCCCGGTACCGGAAATGCGCGTTTTTGTTGCTCCTCTTATGCGACTTGTCTCGACTTTGCTCGACTGACGCTACGCTGACGCGTGCAGAAAGCCACGTTAAGTATGATTCGTGGCAACACCCGACGGCGAGAGAGATGCAGCGTCTGTCCACTTGTTATCGAGTCACATGTCTGTAGTCAAGAGGCTTGGAGGACTGCAAGACATTGCCACGGAGGTGAATGCAGCTAACCACTGTAGTTAGTGTCCCGACAGCGCAGGCACGTTCATTTGTTTGTATACATGTGATGGAGAACGTGTCTGACACTGCTGTGGCGTGACACTGTGGGCTGGGCTTTGCTGTGTACCGCCACTTGCATTCCCGCCAGCTGCTCTGGCGGGCGCCTCCGTGGCCGTGATCGTCTAGTGGTTAGGACATTGCGTTGTGGCCGCAATAACCCAGGTTCGAATCCTGGTCACGGCAATTTTGAAAGTTTTTCCTTGCTGCCGTTGCATTGACGATAGTGCACGAGTACTCGAAATCACAGTGCTTTCTTGGTTGTTCACTCGTGTTCCGCAGGCCGCAGTTTGTACTACCACTTCATCACAAGTGTAACCTCCTTGAGCTCACATATGTTTGTTACATGGAGCATTCTAGCTCCGCCTGACAGGTACAGCTATGACACTTTAGTGGTTACGGAAAGCCCAGGTTCGAAACCTGGTCACGGCACGAAAACGTCTCTTGATGCTGTCTCCTTAACTACGACAGCTACAGACAAGTGGCGTCGCTACCATATGGCGGGCACGGCATTTTCTTGTTGTGGGTGGCCTAAAGAGACGCTTCCAGTGGGAGAGCAGTGAAAATACATGGCACGGCGATTGCCAAGATACTTCCATTTCGAAGTGATCTTTGTAGTACAAAGGGAACGTTTTGCCGCCGCTCTTCCAAGGGTAACGTGGCCGAGCGGTCTAAGGCGCTGGTTTTAGGCACCAGTCTCTTCGGAGGCGTGGGTTCGAATCCCACCGTTGCCAATTTTGGCGTCTCATTTTTGTGCCGTTGCTGTGTGTTCTCGTGGAGTAGGACGCAGCTCATGTGACGCGCGTGTTGCGTAGGTAGCGTGGCCGAGCGGTCTAAGGCGCTGGTTTCAGGCACCAGTCTCTTCGGAGGCGTGGGTTCCAATACCGCAGCTGCCAAACGTGTAATGTTTCCTGCATCGAAGGCAGATGCACTCATTGCCCGCAAAGGAAACAGCACAACAAGGCGTGAGCGTCTGCTTCGTGAATTGTCGTAGAACAGTACGTGGTGCAACGGCAGGATTTGTAGGCGCCTTTTGCCCTCATCACTGCTGGCGTTCGTCTCCACGATATGCGTCCAGAACATGCCGTTCTATAGCGTGCGAAAGTGGATTTTTTACAGGTGTCGTAAGTTAATCGTGGGTGCTTGCTGCGTTCGCTGGAGGAGCACTGGCGCCGTAATCCGGTGTAGTCTAGTGGCTAGGATACCTGGCTCTCACCCAGGAGGCCCGGGTTCGATTCCCGGTACCGGAAATGCGCGTTTTTGTTGCTCCTCTTATGCGACTTGTCTCGACTTTGCTCGACTGACGCTACGCTGACGCGTGCAGAAAGCCACGTTAAGTATGATTCGTGGCAACACCCGACGGCGAGAGAGATGCAGCGTCTGTCCACTTGTTATCGAGTCACATGTCTGTAGTCAAGAGGCTTGGAGGACTGCAAGACATTGCCACGGAGGTGAATGCAGCTAACCACTGTAGTTAGTGTCCCGACAGCGCAGGCACGTTCATTTGTTTGTATACATGTGATGGAGAACGTGTCTGACACTGCTGTGGCGTGACACTGTGGGCTGGGCTTTGCTGTGTACCGCCACTTGCATTCCCGCCAGCTGCTCTGGCGGGCGCCTCCGTGGCCGTGATCGTCTAGTGGTTAGGACATTGCGTTGTGGCCGCAATAACCCAGGTTCGAATCCTGGTCACGGCAATTTTGAAAGTTTTTCCTTGCTGCCGTTGCATTGACGATAGTGCACGAGTACTCGAAATCACAGTGCTTTCTTGGTTGTTCACTCGTGTTCCGCAGGCCGCAGTTTGTACTACCACTTCATCACAAGTGTAACCTCCTTGAGCTCACATATGTTTGTTACATGGAGCATTCTAGCTCCGCCTGACAGGTACAGCTATGACACTTTAGTGGTTACGGAAAGCCCAGGTTCGAAACCTGGTCACGGCACGAAAACGTCTCTTGATGCTGTCTCCTTAACTACGACAGCTACAGACAAGTGGCGTCGCTACCATATGGCGGGCACGGCATTTTCTTGTTGTGGGTGGCCTAAAGAGACGCTTCCAGTGGGAGAGCAGTGAAAATACATGGCACGGCGATTGCCAAGATACTTCCATTTCGAAGTGATCTTTGTAGTACAAAGGGAACGTTTTGCCGCCGCTCTTCCAAGGGTAACGTGGCCGAGCGGTCTAAGGCGCTGGTTTTAGGCACCAGTCTCTTCGGAGGCGTGGGTTCGAATCCCACCGTTGCCAATTTTGGCGTCTCATTTTTGTGCCGTTGCTGTGTGTTCTCGTGGAGTAGGACGCAGCTCATGTGACGCGCGTGTTGCGTAGGTAGCGTGGCCGAGCGGTCTAAGGCGCTGGTTTCAGGCACCAGTCTCTTCGGAGGCGTGGGTTCCAATACCGCAGCTGCCAAACGTGTAATGTTTCCTGCATCGAAGGCAGATGCACTCATTGCCCGCAAAGGAAACAGCACAACAAGGCGTGAGCGTCTGCTTCGTGAATTGTCGTAGAACAGTACGTGGTGCAACGGCAGGATTTGTAGGCGCCTTTTGCCCTCATCACTGCTGGCGTTCGTCTCCACGATATGCGTCCAGAACATGCCGTTCTATAGCGTGCGAAAGTGGATTTTTTACAGGTGTCGTAAGTTAATCGTGGGTGCTTGCTGCGTTCGCTGGAGGAGCACTGGCGCCGTAATCCGGTGTAGTCTAGTGGCTAGGATACCTGGCTCTCACCCAGGAGGCCCGGGTTCGATTCCCGGTACCGGAAATGCGCGTTTTTGTTGCTCCTCTTATGCGACTTGTCTCGACTTTGCTCGACTGACGCTACGCTGACGCGTGCAGAAAGCCACGTTAAGTATGATTCGTGGCAACACCCGACGGCGAGAGAGATGCAGCGTCTGTCCACTTGTTATCGAGTCACATGTCTGTAGTCAAGAGGCTTGGAGGACTGCAAGACATTGCCACGGAGGTGAATGCAGCTAACCACTGTAGTTAGTGTCCCGACAGCGCAGGCACGTTCATTTGTTTGTATACATGTGATGGAGAACGTGTCTGACACTGCTGTGGCGTGACACTGTGGGCTGGGCTTTGCTGTGTACCGCCACTTGCATTCCCGCCAGCTGCTCTGGCGGGCGCCTCCGTGGCCGTGATCGTCTAGTGGTTAGGACATTGCGTTGTGGCCGCAATAACCCAGGTTCGAATCCTGGTCACGGCAATTTTGAAAGTTTTTCCTTGCTGCCGTTGCATTGACGATAGTGCACGAGTACTCGAAATCACAGTGCTTTCTTGGTTGTTCACTCGTGTTCCGCAGGCCGCAGTTTGTACTACCACTTCATCACAAGTGTAACCTCCTTGAGCTCACATATGTTTGTTACATGGAGCATTCTAGCTCCGCCTGACAGGTACAGCTATGACACTTTAGTGGTTACGGAAAGCCCAGGTTCGAAACCTGGTCACGGCACGAAAACGTCTCTTGATGCTGTCTCCTTAACTACGACAGCTACAGACAAGTGGCGTCGCTACCATATGGCGGGCACGGCATTTTCTTGTTGTGGGTGGCCTAAAGAGACGCTTCCAGTGGGAGAGCAGTGAAAATACATGGCACGGCGATTGCCAAGATACTTCCATTTCGAAGTGATCTTTGTAGTACAAAGGGAACGTTTTGCCGCCGCTCTTCCAAGGGTAACGTGGCCGAGCGGTCTAAGGCGCTGGTTTTAGGCACCAGTCTCTTCGGAGGCGTGGGTTCGAATCCCACCGTTGCCAATTTTGGCGTCTCATTTTTGTGCCGTTGCTGTGTGTTCTCGTGGAGTAGGACGCAGCTCATGTGACGCGCGTGTTGCGTAGGTAGCGTGGCCGAGCGGTCTAAGGCGCTGGTTTCAGGCACCAGTCTCTTCGGAGGCGTGGGTTCCAATACCGCAGCTGCCAAACGTGTAATGTTTCCTGCATCGAAGGCAGATGCACTCATTGCCCGCAAAGGAAACAGCACAACAAGGCGTGAGCGTCTGCTTCGTGAATTGTCGTAGAACAGTACGTGGTGCAACGGCAGGATTTGTAGGCGCCTTTTGCCCTCATCACTGCTGGCGTTCGTCTCCACGATATGCGTCCAGAACATGCCGTTCTATAGCGTGCGAAAGTGGATTTTTTACAGGTGTCGTAAGTTAATCGTGGGTGCTTGCTGCGTTCGCTGGAGGAGCACTGGCGCCGTAATCCGGTGTAGTCTAGTGGCTAGGATACCTGGCTCTCACCCAGGAGGCCCGGGTTCGATTCCCGGTACCGGAAATGCGCGTTTTTGTTGCTCCTCTTATGCGACTTGTCTCGACTTTGCTCGACTGACGCTACGCTGACGCGTGCAGAAAGCCACGTTAAGTATGATTCGTGGCAACACCCGACGGCGAGAGAGATGCAGCGTCTGTCCACTTGTTATCGAGTCACATGTCTGTAGTCAAGAGGCTTGGAGGACTGCAAGACATTGCCACGGAGGTGAATGCAGCTAACCACTGTAGTTAGTGTCCCGACAGCGCAGGCACGTTCATTTGTTTGTATACATGTGATGGAGAACGTGTCTGACACTGCTGTGGCGTGACACTGTGGGCTGGGCTTTGCTGTGTACCGCCACTTGCATTCCCGCCAGCTGCTCTGGCGGGCGCCTCCGTGGCCGTGATCGTCTAGTGGTTAGGACATTGCGTTGTGGCCGCAATAACCCAGGTTCGAATCCTGGTCACGGCAATTTTGAAAGTTTTTCCTTGCTGCCGTTGCATTGACGATAGTGCACGAGTACTCGAAATCACAGTGCTTTCTTGGTTGTTCACTCGTGTTCCGCAGGCCGCAGTTTGTACTACCACTTCATCACAAGTGTAACCTCCTTGAGCTCACATATGTTTGTTACATGGAGCATTCTAGCTCCGCCTGACAGGTACAGCTATGACACTTTAGTGGTTACGGAAAGCCCAGGTTCGAAACCTGGTCACGGCACGAAAACGTCTCTTGATGCTGTCTCCTTAACTACGACAGCTACAGACAAGTGGCGTCGCTACCATATGGCGGGCACGGCATTTTCTTGTTGTGGGTGGCCTAAAGAGACGCTTCCAGTGGGAGAGCAGTGAAAATACATGGCACGGCGATTGCCAAGATACTTCCATTTCGAAGTGATCTTTGTAGTACAAAGGGAACGTTTTGCCGCCGCTCTTCCAAGGGTAACGTGGCCGAGCGGTCTAAGGCGCTGGTTTTAGGCACCAGTCTCTTCGGAGGCGTGGGTTCGAATCCCACCGTTGCCAATTTTGGCGTCTCATTTTTGTGCCGTTGCTGTGTGTTCTCGTGGAGTAGGACGCAGCTCATGTGACGCGCGTGTTGCGTAGGTAGCGTGGCCGAGCGGTCTAAGGCGCTGGTTTCAGGCACCAGTCTCTTCGGAGGCGTGGGTTCCAATACCGCAGCTGCCAAACGTGTAATGTTTCCTGCATCGAAGGCAGATGCACTCATTGCCCGCAAAGGAAACAGCACAACAAGGCGTGAGCGTCTGCTTCGTGAATTGTCGTAGAACAGTACGTGGTGCAACGGCAGGATTTGTAGGCGCCTTTTGCCCTCATCACTGCTGGCGTTCGTCTCCACGATATGCGTCCAGAACATGCCGTTCTATAGCGTGCGAAAGTGGATTTTTTACAGGTGTCGTAAGTTAATCGTGGGTGCTTGCTGCGTTCGCTGGAGGAGCACTGGCGCCGTAATCCGGTGTAGTCTAGTGGCTAGGATACCTGGCTCTCACCCAGGAGGCCCGGGTTCGATTCCCGGTACCGGAAATGCGCGTTTTTGTTGCTCCTCTTATGCGACTTGTCTCGACTTTGCTCGACTGACGCTACGCTGACGCGTGCAGAAAGCCACGTTAAGTATGATTCGTGGCAACACCCGACGGCGAGAGAGATGCAGCGTCTGTCCACTTGTTATCGAGTCACATGTCTGTAGTCAAGAGGCTTGGAGGACTGCAAGACATTGCCACGGAGGTGAATGCAGCTAACCACTGTAGTTAGTGTCCCGACAGCGCAGGCACGTTCATTTGTTTGTATACATGTGATGGAGAACGTGTCTGACACTGCTGTGGCGTGACACTGTGGGCTGGGCTTTGCTGTGTACCGCCACTTGCATTCCCGCCAGCTGCTCTGGCGGGCGCCTCCGTGGCCGTGATCGTCTAGTGGTTAGGACATTGCGTTGTGGCCGCAATAACCCAGGTTCGAATCCTGGTCACGGCAATTTTGAAAGTTTTTCCTTGCTGCCGTTGCATTGACGATAGTGCACGAGTACTCGAAATCACAGTGCTTTCTTGGTTGTTCACTCGTGTTCCGCAGGCCGCAGTTTGTACTACCACTTCATCACAAGTGTAACCTCCTTGAGCTCACATATGTTTGTTACATGGAGCATTCTAGCTCCGCCTGACAGGTACAGCTATGACACTTTAGTGGTTACGGAAAGCCCAGGTTCGAAACCTGGTCACGGCACGAAAACGTCTCTTGATGCTGTCTCCTTAACTACGACAGCTACAGACAAGTGGCGTCGCTACCATATGGCGGGCACGGCATTTTCTTGTTGTGGGTGGCCTAAAGAGACGCTTCCAGTGGGAGAGCAGTGAAAATACATGGCACGGCGATTGCCAAGATACTTCCATTTCGAAGTGATCTTTGTAGTACAAAGGGAACGTTTTGCCGCCGCTCTTCCAAGGGTAACGTGGCCGAGCGGTCTAAGGCGCTGGTTTTAGGCACCAGTCTCTTCGGAGGCGTGGGTTCGAATCCCACCGTTGCCAATTTTGGCGTCTCATTTTTGTGCCGTTGCTGTGTGTTCTCGTGGAGTAGGACGCAGCTCATGTGACGCGCGTGTTGCGTAGGTAGCGTGGCCGAGCGGTCTAAGGCGCTGGTTTCAGGCACCAGTCTCTTCGGAGGCGTGGGTTCCAATACCGCAGCTGCCAAACGTGTAATGTTTCCTGCATCGAAGGCAGATGCACTCATTGCCCGCAAAGGAAACAGCACAACAAGGCGTGAGCGTCTGCTTCGTGAATTGTCGTAGAACAGTACGTGGTGCAACGGCAGGATTTGTAGGCGCCTTTTGCCCTCATCACTGCTGGCGTTCGTCTCCACGATATGCGTCCAGAACATGCCGTTCTATAGCGTGCGAAAGTGGATTTTTTACAGGTGTCGTAAGTTAATCGTGGGTGCTTGCTGCGTTCGCTGGAGGAGCACTGGCGCCGTAATCCGGTGTAGTCTAGTGGCTAGGATACCTGGCTCTCACCCAGGAGGCCCGGGTTCGATTCCCGGTACCGGAAATGCGCGTTTTTGTTGCTCCTCTTATGCGACTTGTCTCGACTTTGCTCGACTGACGCTACGCTGACGCGTGCAGAAAGCCACGTTAAGTATGATTCGTGGCAACACCCGACGGCGAGAGAGATGCAGCGTCTGTCCACTTGTTATCGAGTCACATGTCTGTAGTCAAGAGGCTTGGAGGACTGCAAGACATTGCCACGGAGGTGAATGCAGCTAACCACTGTAGTTAGTGTCCCGACAGCGCAGGCACGTTCATTTGTTTGTATACATGTGATGGAGAACGTGTCTGACACTGCTGTGGCGTGACACTGTGGGCTGGGCTTTGCTGTGTACCGCCACTTGCATTCCCGCCAGCTGCTCTGGCGGGCGCCTCCGTGGCCGTGATCGTCTAGTGGTTAGGACATTGCGTTGTGGCCGCAATAACCCAGGTTCGAATCCTGGTCACGGCAATTTTGAAAGTTTTTCCTTGCTGCCGTTGCATTGACGATAGTGCACGAGTACTCGAAATCACAGTGCTTTCTTGGTTGTTCACTCGTGTTCCGCAGGCCGCAGTTTGTACTACCACTTCATCACAAGTGTAACCTCCTTGAGCTCACATATGTTTGTTACATGGAGCATTCTAGCTCCGCCTGACAGGTACAGCTATGACACTTTAGTGGTTACGGAAAGCCCAGGTTCGAAACCTGGTCACGGCACGAAAACGTCTCTTGATGCTGTCTCCTTAACTACGACAGCTACAGACAAGTGGCGTCGCTACCATATGGCGGGCACGGCATTTTCTTGTTGTGGGTGGCCTAAAGAGACGCTTCCAGTGGGAGAGCAGTGAAAATACATGGCACGGCGATTGCCAAGATACTTCCATTTCGAAGTGATCTTTGTAGTACAAAGGGAACGTTTTGCCGCCGCTCTTCCAAGGGTAACGTGGCCGAGCGGTCTAAGGCGCTGGTTTTAGGCACCAGTCTCTTCGGAGGCGTGGGTTCGAATCCCACCGTTGCCAATTTTGGCGTCTCATTTTTGTGCCGTTGCTGTGTGTTCTCGTGGAGTAGGACGCAGCTCATGTGACGCGCGTGTTGCGTAGGTAGCGTGGCCGAGCGGTCTAAGGCGCTGGTTTCAGGCACCAGTCTCTTCGGAGGCGTGGGTTCCAATACCGCAGCTGCCAAACGTGTAATGTTTCCTGCATCGAAGGCAGATGCACTCATTGCCCGCAAAGGAAACAGCACAACAAGGCGTGAGCGTCTGCTTCGTGAATTGTCGTAGAACAGTACGTGGTGCAACGGCAGGATTTGTAGGCGCCTTTTGCCCTCATCACTGCTGGCGTTCGTCTCCACGATATGCGTCCAGAACATGCCGTTCTATAGCGTGCGAAAGTGGATTTTTTACAGGTGTCGTAAGTTAATCGTGGGTGCTTGCTGCGTTCGCTGGAGGAGCACTGGCGCCGTAATCCGGTGTAGTCTAGTGGCTAGGATACCTGGCTCTCACCCAGGAGGCCCGGGTTCGATTCCCGGTACCGGAAATGCGCGTTTTTGTTGCTCCTCTTATGCGACTTGTCTCGACTTTGCTCGACTGACGCTACGCTGACGCGTGCAGAAAGCCACGTTAAGTATGATTCGTGGCAACACCCGACGGCGAGAGAGATGCAGCGTCTGTCCACTTGTTATCGAGTCACATGTCTGTAGTCAAGAGGCTTGGAGGACTGCAAGACATTGCCACGGAGGTGAATGCAGCTAACCACTGTAGTTAGTGTCCCGACAGCGCAGGCACGTTCATTTGTTTGTATACATGTGATGGAGAACGTGTCTGACACTGCTGTGGCGTGACACTGTGGGCTGGGCTTTGCTGTGTACCGCCACTTGCATTCCCGCCAGCTGCTCTGGCGGGCGCCTCCGTGGCCGTGATCGTCTAGTGGTTAGGACATTGCGTTGTGGCCGCAATAACCCAGGTTCGAATCCTGGTCACGGCAATTTTGAAAGTTTTTCCTTGCTGCCGTTGCATTGACGATAGTGCACGAGTACTCGAAATCACAGTGCTTTCTTGGTTGTTCACTCGTGTTCCGCAGGCCGCAGTTTGTACTACCACTTCATCACAAGTGTAACCTCCTTGAGCTCACATATGTTTGTTACATGGAGCATTCTAGCTCCGCCTGACAGGTACAGCTATGACACTTTAGTGGTTACGGAAAGCCCAGGTTCGAAACCTGGTCACGGCACGAAAACGTCTCTTGATGCTGTCTCCTTAACTACGACAGCTACAGACAAGTGGCGTCGCTACCATATGGCGGGCACGGCATTTTCTTGTTGTGGGTGGCCTAAAGAGACGCTTCCAGTGGGAGAGCAGTGAAAATACATGGCACGGCGATTGCCAAGATACTTCCATTTCGAAGTGATCTTTGTAGTACAAAGGGAACGTTTTGCCGCCGCTCTTCCAAGGGTAACGTGGCCGAGCGGTCTAAGGCGCTGGTTTTAGGCACCAGTCTCTTCGGAGGCGTGGGTTCGAATCCCACCGTTGCCAATTTTGGCGTCTCATTTTTGTGCCGTTGCTGTGTGTTCTCGTGGAGTAGGACGCAGCTCATGTGACGCGCGTGTTGCGTAGGTAGCGTGGCCGAGCGGTCTAAGGCGCTGGTTTCAGGCACCAGTCTCTTCGGAGGCGTGGGTTCCAATACCGCAGCTGCCAAACGTGTAATGTTTCCTGCATCGAAGGCAGATGCACTCATTGCCCGCAAAGGAAACAGCACAACAAGGCGTGAGCGTCTGCTTCGTGAATTGTCGTAGAACAGTACGTGGTGCAACGGCAGGATTTGTAGGCGCCTTTTGCCCTCATCACTGCTGGCGTTCGTCTCCACGATATGCGTCCAGAACATGCCGTTCTATAGCGTGCGAAAGTGGATTTTTTACAGGTGTCGTAAGTTAATCGTGGGTGCTTGCTGCGTTCGCTGGAGGAGCACTGGCGCCGTAATCCGGTGTAGTCTAGTGGCTAGGATACCTGGCTCTCACCCAGGAGGCCCGGGTTCGATTCCCGGTACCGGAAATGCGCGTTTTTGTTGCTCCTCTTATGCGACTTGTCTCGACTTTGCTCGACTGACGCTACGCTGACGCGTGCAGAAAGCCACGTTAAGTATGATTCGTGGCAACACCCGACGGCGAGAGAGATGCAGCGTCTGTCCACTTGTTATCGAGTCACATGTCTGTAGTCAAGAGGCTTGGAGGACTGCAAGACATTGCCACGGAGGTGAATGCAGCTAACCACTGTAGTTAGTGTCCCGACAGCGCAGGCACGTTCATTTGTTTGTATACATGTGATGGAGAACGTGTCTGACACTGCTGTGGCGTGACACTGTGGGCTGGGCTTTGCTGTGTACCGCCACTTGCATTCCCGCCAGCTGCTCTGGCGGGCGCCTCCGTGGCCGTGATCGTCTAGTGGTTAGGACATTGCGTTGTGGCCGCAATAACCCAGGTTCGAATCCTGGTCACGGCAATTTTGAAAGTTTTTCCTTGCTGCCGTTGCATTGACGATAGTGCACGAGTACTCGAAATCACAGTGCTTTCTTGGTTGTTCACTCGTGTTCCGCAGGCCGCAGTTTGTACTACCACTTCATCACAAGTGTAACCTCCTTGAGCTCACATATGTTTGTTACATGGAGCATTCTAGCTCCGCCTGACAGGTACAGCTATGACACTTTAGTGGTTACGGAAAGCCCAGGTTCGAAACCTGGTCACGGCACGAAAACGTCTCTTGATGCTGTCTCCTTAACTACGACAGCTACAGACAAGTGGCGTCGCTACCATATGGCGGGCACGGCATTTTCTTGTTGTGGGTGGCCTAAAGAGACGCTTCCAGTGGGAGAGCAGTGAAAATACATGGCACGGCGATTGCCAAGATACTTCCATTTCGAAGTGATCTTTGTAGTACAAAGGGAACGTTTTGCCGCCGCTCTTCCAAGGGTAACGTGGCCGAGCGGTCTAAGGCGCTGGTTTTAGGCACCAGTCTCTTCGGAGGCGTGGGTTCGAATCCCACCGTTGCCAATTTTGGCGTCTCATTTTTGTGCCGTTGCTGTGTGTTCTCGTGGAGTAGGACGCAGCTCATGTGACGCGCGTGTTGCGTAGGTAGCGTGGCCGAGCGGTCTAAGGCGCTGGTTTCAGGCACCAGTCTCTTCGGAGGCGTGGGTTCCAATACCGCAGCTGCCAAACGTGTAATGTTTCCTGCATCGAAGGCAGATGCACTCATTGCCCGCAAAGGAAACAGCACAACAAGGCGTGAGCGTCTGCTTCGTGAATTGTCGTAGAACAGTACGTGGTGCAACGGCAGGATTTGTAGGCGCCTTTTGCCCTCATCACTGCTGGCGTTCGTCTCCACGATATGCGTCCAGAACATGCCGTTCTATAGCGTGCGAAAGTGGATTTTTTACAGGTGTCGTAAGTTAATCGTGGGTGCTTGCTGCGTTCGCTGGAGGAGCACTGGCGCCGTAATCCGGTGTAGTCTAGTGGCTAGGATACCTGGCTCTCACCCAGGAGGCCCGGGTTCGATTCCCGGTACCGGAAATGCGCGTTTTTGTTGCTCCTCTTATGCGACTTGTCTCGACTTTGCTCGACTGACGCTACGCTGACGCGTGCAGAAAGCCACGTTAAGTATGATTCGTGGCAACACCCGACGGCGAGAGAGATGCAGCGTCTGTCCACTTGTTATCGAGTCACATGTCTGTAGTCAAGAGGCTTGGAGGACTGCAAGACATTGCCACGGAGGTGAATGCAGCTAACCACTGTAGTTAGTGTCCCGACAGCGCAGGCACGTTCATTTGTTTGTATACATGTGATGGAGAACGTGTCTGACACTGCTGTGGCGTGACACTGTGGGCTGGGCTTTGCTGTGTACCGCCACTTGCATTCCCGCCAGCTGCTCTGGCGGGCGCCTCCGTGGCCGTGATCGTCTAGTGGTTAGGACATTGCGTTGTGGCCGCAATAACCCAGGTTCGAATCCTGGTCACGGCAATTTTGAAAGTTTTTCCTTGCTGCCGTTGCATTGACGATAGTGCACGAGTACTCGAAATCAGAGTGCTTTCTTGGTTGTTCACTCGTGTTCCGCAGGCCGCAGTTTGTACTACCACTTCATCACAAGTGTAACCTCCTTGAGCTCACATATGTTTGTTACATGGAGCATTCTAGCTCCGCCTGACAGGTACAGCTATGACACTTTAGTGGTTACGGAAAGCCCAGGTTCGAAACCTGGTCACGGCACGAAAACGTCTCTTGATGCTGTCTCCTTAACTACGACAGCTACAGACAAGTGGCGTCGCTACCATATGGCGGGCACGGCATTTTCTTGTTGTGGGTGGCCTAAAGAGACGCTTCCAGTGGGAGAGCAGTGAAAATACATGGCACGGCGATTGCCAAGATACTTCCATTTCGAAGTGATCTTTGTAGTACAAAGGGAACGTTTTGCCGCCGCTCTTCCAAGGGTAACGTGGCCGAGCGGTCTAAGGCGCTGGTTTTAGGCACCAGTCTCTTCGGAGGCGTGGGTTCGAATCCCACCGTTGCCAATTTTGGCGTCTCATTTTTGTGCCGTTGCTGTGTGTTCTCGTGGAGTAGGACGCAGCTCATGTGACGCGCGTGTTGCGTAGGTAGCGTGGCCGAGCGGTCTAAGGCGCTGGTTTCAGGCACCAGTCTCTTCGGAGGCGTGGGTTCCAATACCGCAGCTGCCAAACGTGTAATGTTTCCTGCATCGAAGGCAGATGCACTCATTGCCCGCAAAGGAAACAGCACAACAAGGCGTGAGCGTCTGCTTCGTGAATTGTCGTAGAACAGTACGTGGTGCAACGGCAGGATTTGTAGGCGCCTTTTGCCCTCATCACTGCTGGCGTTCGTCTCCACGATATGCGTCCAGAACATGCCGTTCTATAGCGTGCGAAAGTGGATTTTTTACAGGTGTCGTAAGTTAATCGTGGGTGCTTGCTGCGTTCGCTGGAGGAGCACTGGCGCCGTAATCCGGTGTAGTCTAGTGGCTAGGATACCTGGCTCTCACCCAGGAGGCCCGGGTTCGATTCCCGGTACCGGAAATGCGCGTTTTTGTTGCTCCTCTTATGCGACTTGTCTCGACTTTGCTCGACTGACGCTACGCTGACGCGTGCAGAAAGCCACGTTAAGTATGATTCGTGGCAACACCCGACGGCGAGAGAGATGCAGCGTCTGTCCACTTGTTATCGAGTCACATGTCTGTAGTCAAGAGGCTTGGAGGACTGCAAGACATTGCCACGGAGGTGAATGCAGCTAACCACTGTAGTTAGTGTCCCGACAGCGCAGGCACGTTCATTTGTTTGTATACATGTGATGGAGAACGTGTCTGACACTGCTGTGGCGTGACACTGTGGGCTGGGCTTTGCTGTGTACCGCCACTTGCATTCCCGCCAGCTGCTCTGGCGGGCGCCTCCGTGGCCGTGATCGTCTAGTGGTTAGGACATTGCGTTGTGGCCGCAATAACCCAGGTTCGAATCCTGGTCACGGCAATTTTGAAAGTTTTTCCTTGCTGCCGTTGCATTGACGATAGTGCACGAGTACTCGAAATCACAGTGCTTTCTTGGTTGTTCACTCGTGTTCCGCAGGCCGCAGTTTGTACTACCACTTCATCACAAGTGTAACCTCCTTGAGCTCACATATGTTTGTTACATGGAGCATTCTAGCTCCGCCTGACAGGTACAGCTATGACACTTTAGTGGTTACGGAAAGCCCAGGTTCGAAACCTGGTCACGGCACGAAAACGTCTCTTGATGCTGTCTCCTTAACTACGACAGCTACAGACAAGTGGCGTCGCTACCATATGGCGGGCACGGCATTTTCTTGTTGTGGGTGGCCTAAAGAGACGCTTCCAGTGGGAGAGCAGTGAAAATACATGGCACGGCGATTGCCAAGATACTTCCATTTCGAAGTGATCTTTGTAGTACAAAGGGAACGTTTTGCCGCCGCTCTTCCAAGGGTAACGTGGCCGAGCGGTCTAAGGCGCTGGTTTTAGGCACCAGTCTCTTCGGAGGCGTGGGTTCGAATCCCACCGTTGCCAATTTTGGCGTCTCATTTTTGTGCCGTTGCTGTGTGTTCTCGTGGAGTAGGACGCAGCTCATGTGACGCGCGTGTTGCGTAGGTAGCGTGGCCGAGCGGTCTAAGGCGCTGGTTTCAGGCACCAGTCTCTTCGGAGGCGTGGGTTCCAATACCGCAGCTGCCAAACGTGTAATGTTTCCTGCATCGAAGGCAGATGCACTCATTGCCCGCAAAGGAAACAGCACAACAAGGCGTGAGCGTCTGCTTCGTGAATTGTCGTAGAACAGTACGTGGTGCAACGGCAGGATTTGTAGGCGCCTTTTGCCCTCATCACTG
The DNA here is from genome assembly GCF_023864275.1 of Schistocerca cancellata. NCBI lineage: Eukaryota > Metazoa > Arthropoda > Insecta > Orthoptera > Acrididae > Schistocerca > Schistocerca cancellata. The sequence goes on from NW_026046558.1 coordinate 19,240, forward strand.
CTGGCGTTCGTCTCCACGATATGCGTCCAGAACATGCCGTTCTATAGCGTGCGAAAGTGGATTTTTTACAGGTGTCGTAAGTTAATCGTGGGTGCTTGCTGCGTTCGCTGGAGGAGCACTGGCGCCGTAATCCGGTGTAGTCTAGTGGCTAGGATACCTGGCTCTCACCCAGGAGGCCCGGGTTCGATTCCCGGTACCGGAAATGCGCGTTTTTGTTGCTCCTCTTATGCGACTTGTCTCGACTTTGCTCGACTGACGCTACGCTGACGCGTGCAGAAAGCCACGTTAAGTATGATTCGTGGCAACACCCGACGGCGAGAGAGATGCAGCGTCTGTCCACTTGTTATCGAGTCACATGTCTGTAGTCAAGAGGCTTGGAGGACTGCAAGACATTGCCACGGAGGTGAATGCAGCTAACCACTGTAGTTAGTGTCCCGACAGCGCAGGCACGTTCATTTGTTTGTATACATGTGATGGAGAACGTGTCTGACACTGCTGTGGCGTGACACTGTGGGCTGGGCTTTGCTGTGTACCGCCACTTGCATTCCCGCCAGCTGCTCTGGCGGGCGCCTCCGTGGCCGTGATCGTCTAGTGGTTAGGACATTGCGTTGTGGCCGCAATAACCCAGGTTCGAATCCTGGTCACGGCAATTTTGAAAGTTTTTCCTTGCTGCCGTTGCATTGACGATAGTGCACGAGTACTCGAAATCACAGTGCTTTCTTGGTTGTTCACTCGTGTTCCGCAGGCCGCAGTTTGTACTACCACTTCATCACAAGTGTAACCTCCTTGAGCTCACATATGTTTGTTACATGGAGCATTCTAGCTCCGCCTGACAGGTACAGCTATGACACTTTAGTGGTTACGGAAAGCCCAGGTTCGAAACCTGGTCACGGCACGAAAACGTCTCTTGATGCTGTCTCCTTAACTACGACAGCTACAGACAAGTGGCGTCGCTACCATATGGCGGGCACGGCATTTTCTTGTTGTGGGTGGCCTAAAGAGACGCTTCCAGTGGGAGAGCAGTGAAAATACATGGCACGGCGATTGCCAAGATACTTCCATTTCGAAGTGATCTTTGTAGTACAAAGGGAACGTTTTGCCGCCGCTCTTCCAAGGGTAACGTGGCCGAGCGGTCTAAGGCGCTGGTTTTAGGCACCAGTCTCTTCGGAGGCGTGGGTTCGAATCCCACCGTTGCCAATTTTGGCGTCTCATTTTTGTGCCGTTGCTGTGTGTTCTCGTGGAGTAGGACGCAGCTCATGTGACGCGCGTGTTGCGTAGGTAGCGTGGCCGAGCGGTCTAAGGCGCTGGTTTCAGGCACCAGTCTCTTCGGAGGCGTGGGTTCCAATACCGCAGCTGCCAAACGTGTAATGTTTCCTGCATCGAAGGCAGATGCACTCATTGCCCGCAAAGGAAACAGCACAACAAGGCGTGAGCGTCTGCTTCGTGAATTGTCGTAGAACAGTACGTGGTGCAACGGCAGGATTTGTAGGCGCCTTTTGCCCTCATCACTGCTGGCGTTCGTCTCCACGATATGCGTCCAGAACATGCCGTTCTATAGCGTGCGAAAGTGGATTTTTTACAGGTGTCGTAAGTTAATCGTGGGTGCTTGCTGCGTTCGCTGGAGGAGCACTGGCGCCGTAATCCGGTGTAGTCTAGTGGCTAGGATACCTGGCTCTCACCCAGGAGGCCCGGGTTCGATTCCCGGTACCGGAAATGCGCGTTTTTGTTGCTCCTCTTATGCGACTTGTCTCGACTTTGCTCGACTGACGCTACGCTGACGCGTGCAGAAAGCCACGTTAAGTATGATTCGTGGCAACACCCGACGGCGAGAGAGATGCAGCGTCTGTCCACTTGTTATCGAGTCACATGTCTGTAGTCAAGAGGCTTGGAGGACTGCAAGACATTGCCACGGAGGTGAATGCAGCTAACCACTGTAGTTAGTGTCCCGACAGCGCAGGCACGTTCATTTGTTTGTATACATGTGATGGAGAACGTGTCTGACACTGCTGTGGCGTGACACTGTGGGCTGGGCTTTGCTGTGTACCGCCACTTGCATTCCCGCCAGCTGCTCTGGCGGGCGCCTCCGTGGCCGTGATCGTCTAGTGGTTAGGACATTGCGTTGTGGCCGCAATAACCCAGGTTCGAATCCTGGTCACGGCAATTTTGAAAGTTTTTCCTTGCTGCCGTTGCATTGACGATAGTGCACGAGTACTCGAAATCACAGTGCTTTCTTGGTTGTTCACTCGTGTTCCGCAGGCCGCAGTTTGTACTACCACTTCATCACAAGTGTAACCTCCTTGAGCTCACATATGTTTGTTACATGGAGCATTCTAGCTCCGCCTGACAGGTACAGCTATGACACTTTAGTGGTTACGGAAAGCCCAGGTTCGAAACCTGGTCACGGCACGAAAACGTCTCTTGATGCTGTCTCCTTAACTACGACAGCTACAGACAAGTGGCGTCGCTACCATATGGCGGGCACGGCATTTTCTTGTTGTGGGTGGCCTAAAGAGACGCTTCCAGTGGGAGAGCAGTGAAAATACATGGCACGGCGATTGCCAAGATACTTCCATTTCGAAGTGATCTTTGTAGTACAAAGGGAACGTTTTGCCGCCGCTCTTCCAAGGGTAACGTGGCCGAGCGGTCTAAGGCGCTGGTTTTAGGCACCAGTCTCTTCGGAGGCGTGGGTTCGAATCCCACCGTTGCCAATTTTGGCGTCTCATTTTTGTGCCGTTGCTGTGTGTTCTCGTGGAGTAGGACGCAGCTCATGTGACGCGCGTGTTGCGTAGGTAGCGTGGCCGAGCGGTCTAAGGCGCTGGTTTCAGGCACCAGTCTCTTCGGAGGCGTGGGTTCCAATACCGCAGCTGCCAAACGTGTAATGTTTCCTGCATCGAAGGCAGATGCACTCATTGCCCGCAAAGGAAACAGCACAACAAGGCGTGAGCGTCTGCTTCGTGAATTGTCGTAGAACAGTACGTGGTGCAACGGCAGGATTTGTAGGCGCCTTTTGCCCTCATCACTGCTGGCGTTCGTCTCCACGATATGCGTCCAGAACATGCCGTTCTATAGCGTGCGAAAGTGGATTTTTTACAGGTGTCGTAAGTTAATCGTGGGTGCTTGCTGCGTTCGCTGGAGGAGCACTGGCGCCGTAATCCGGTGTAGTCTAGTGGCTAGGATACCTGGCTCTCACCCAGGAGGCCCGGGTTCGATTCCCGGTACCGGAAATGCGCGTTTTTGTTGCTCCTCTTATGCGACTTGTCTCGACTTTGCTCGACTGACGCTACGCTGACGCGTGCAGAAAGCCACGTTAAGTATGATTCGTGGCAACACCCGACGGCGAGAGAGATGCAGCGTCTGTCCACTTGTTATCGAGTCACATGTCTGTAGTCAAGAGGCTTGGAGGACTGCAAGACATTGCCACGGAGGTGAATGCAGCTAACCACTGTAGTTAGTGTCCCGACAGCGCAGGCACGTTCATTTGTTTGTATACATGTGATGGAGAACGTGTCTGACACTGCTGTGGCGTGACACTGTGGGCTGGGCTTTGCTGTGTACCGCCACTTGCATTCCCGCCAGCTGCTCTGGCGGGCGCCTCCGTGGCCGTGATCGTCTAGTGGTTAGGACATTGCGTTGTGGCCGCAATAACCCAGGTTCGAATCCTGGTCACGGCAATTTTGAAAGTTTTTCCTTGCTGCCGTTGCATTGACGATAGTGCACGAGTACTCGAAATCACAGTGCTTTCTTGGTTGTTCACTCGTGTTCCGCAGGCCGCAGTTTGTACTACCACTTCATCACAAGTGTAACCTCCTTGAGCTCACATATGTTTGTTACATGGAGCATTCTAGCTCCGCCTGACAGGTACAGCTATGACACTTTAGTGGTTACGGAAAGCCCAGGTTCGAAACCTGGTCACGGCACGAAAACGTCTCTTGATGCTGTCTCCTTAACTACGACAGCTACAGACAAGTGGCGTCGCTACCATATGGCGGGCACGGCATTTTCTTGTTGTGGGTGGCCTAAAGAGACGCTTCCAGTGGGAGAGCAGTGAAAATACATGGCACGGCGATTGCCAAGATACTTCCATTTCGAAGTGATCTTTGTAGTACAAAGGGAACGTTTTGCCGCCGCTCTTCCAAGGGTAACGTGGCCGAGCGGTCTAAGGCGCTGGTTTTAGGCACCAGTCTCTTCGGAGGCGTGGGTTCGAATCCCACCGTTGCCAATTTTGGCGTCTCATTTTTGTGCCGTTGCTGTGTGTTCTCGTGGAGTAGGACGCAGCTCATGTGACGCGCGTGTTGCGTAGGTAGCGTGGCCGAGCGGTCTAAGGCGCTGGTTTCAGGCACCAGTCTCTTCGGAGGCGTGGGTTCCAATACCGCAGCTGCCAAACGTGTAATGTTTCCTGCATCGAAGGCAGATGCACTCATTGCCCGCAAAGGAAACAGCACAACAAGGCGTGAGCGTCTGCTTCGTGAATTGTCGTAGAACAGTACGTGGTGCAACGGCAGGATTTGTAGGCGCCTTTTGCCCTCATCACTGCTGGCGTTCGTCTCCACGATATGCGTCCAGAACATGCCGTTCTATAGCGTGCGAAAGTGGATTTTTTACAGGTGTCGTAAGTTAATCGTGGGTGCTTGCTGCGTTCGCTGGAGGAGCACTGGCGCCGTAATCCGGTGTAGTCTAGTGGCTAGGATACCTGGCTCTCACCCAGGAGGCCCGGGTTCGATTCCCGGTACCGGAAATGCGCGTTTTTGTTGCTCCTCTTATGCGACTTGTCTCGACTTTGCTCGACTGACGCTACGCTGACGCGTGCAGAAAGCCACGTTAAGTATGATTCGTGGCAACACCCGACGGCGAGAGAGATGCAGCGTCTGTCCACTTGTTATCGAGTCACATGTCTGTAGTCAAGAGGCTTGGAGGACTGCAAGACATTGCCACGGAGGTGAATGCAGCTAACCACTGTAGTTAGTGTCCCGACAGCGCAGGCACGTTCATTTGTTTGTATACATGTGATGGAGAACGTGTCTGACACTGCTGTGGCGTGACACTGTGGGCTGGGCTTTGCTGTGTACCGCCACTTGCATTCCCGCCAGCTGCTCTGGCGGGCGCCTCCGTGGCCGTGATCGTCTAGTGGTTAGGACATTGCGTTGTGGCCGCAATAACCCAGGTTCGAATCCTGGTCACGGCAATTTTGAAAGTTTTTCCTTGCTGCCGTTGCATTGACGATAGTGCACGAGTACTCGAAATCACAGTGCTTTCTTGGTTGTTCACTCGTGTTCCGCAGGCCGCAGTTTGTACTACCACTTCATCACAAGTGTAACCTCCTTGAGCTCACATATGTTTGTTACATGGAGCATTCTAGCTCCGCCTGACAGGTACAGCTATGACACTTTAGTGGTTACGGAAAGCCCAGGTTCGAAACCTGGTCACGGCACGAAAACGTCTCTTGATGCTGTCTCCTTAACTACGACAGCTACAGACAAGTGGCGTCGCTACCATATGGCGGGCACGGCATTTTCTTGTTGTGGGTGGCCTAAAGAGACGCTTCCAGTGGGAGAGCAGTGAAAATACATGGCACGGCGATTGCCAAGATACTTCCATTTCGAAGTGATCTTTGTAGTACAAAGGGAACGTTTTGCCGCCGCTCTTCCAAGGGTAACGTGGCCGAGCGGTCTAAGGCGCTGGTTTTAGGCACCAGTCTCTTCGGAGGCGTGGGTTCGAATCCCACCGTTGCCAATTTTGGCGTCTCATTTTTGTGCCGTTGCTGTGTGTTCTCGTGGAGTAGGACGCAGCTCATGTGACGCGCGTGTTGCGTAGGTAGCGTGGCCGAGCGGTCTAAGGCGCTGGTTTCAGGCACCAGTCTCTTCGGAGGCGTGGGTTCCAATACCGCAGCTGCCAAACGTGTAATGTTTCCTGCATCGAAGGCAGATGCACTCATTGCCCGCAAAGGAAACAGCACAACAAGGCGTGAGCGTCTGCTTCGTGAATTGTCGTAGAACAGTACGTGGTGCAACGGCAGGATTTGTAGGCGCCTTTTGCCCTCATCACTGCTGGCGTTCGTCTCCACGATATGCGTCCAGAACATGCCGTTCTATAGCGTGCGAAAGTGGATTTTTTACAGGTGTCGTAAGTTAATCGTGGGTGCTTGCTGCGTTCGCTGGAGGAGCACTGGCGCCGTAATCCGGTGTAGTCTAGTGGCTAGGATACCTGGCTCTCACCCAGGAGGCCCGGGTTCGATTCCCGGTACCGGAAATGCGCGTTTTTGTTGCTCCTCTTATGCGACTTGTCTCGACTTTGCTCGACTGACGCTACGCTGACGCGTGCAGAAAGCCACGTTAAGTATGATTCGTGGCAACACCCGACGGCGAGAGAGATGCAGCGTCTGTCCACTTGTTATCGAGTCACATGTCTGTAGTCAAGAGGCTTGGAGGACTGCAAGACATTGCCACGGAGGTGAATGCAGCTAACCACTGTAGTTAGTGTCCCGACAGCGCAGGCACGTTCATTTGTTTGTATACATGTGATGGAGAACGTGTCTGACACTGCTGTGGCGTGACACTGTGGGCTGGGCTTTGCTGTGTACCGCCACTTGCATTCCCGCCAGCTGCTCTGGCGGGCGCCTCCGTGGCCGTGATCGTCTAGTGGTTAGGACATTGCGTTGTGGCCGCAATAACCCAGGTTCGAATCCTGGTCACGGCAATTTTGAAAGTTTTTCCTTGCTGCCGTTGCATTGACGATAGTGCACGAGTACTCGAAATCACAGTGCTTTCTTGGTTGTTCACTCGTGTTCCGCAGGCCGCAGTTTGTACTACCACTTCATCACAAGTGTAACCTCCTTGAGCTCACATATGTTTGTTACATGGAGCATTCTAGCTCCGCCTGACAGGTACAGCTATGACACTTTAGTGGTTACGGAAAGCCCAGGTTCGAAACCTGGTCACGGCACGAAAACGTCTCTTGATGCTGTCTCCTTAACTACGACAGCTACAGACAAGTGGCGTCGCTACCATATGGCGGGCACGGCATTTTCTTGTTGTGGGTGGCCTAAAGAGACGCTTCCAGTGGGAGAGCAGTGAAAATACATGGCACGGCGATTGCCAAGATACTTCCATTTCGAAGTGATCTTTGTAGTACAAAGGGAACGTTTTGCCGCCGCTCTTCCAAGGGTAACGTGGCCGAGCGGTCTAAGGCGCTGGTTTTAGGCACCAGTCTCTTCGGAGGCGTGGGTTCGAATCCCACCGTTGCCAATTTTGGCGTCTCATTTTTGTGCCGTTGCTGTGTGTTCTCGTGGAGTAGGACGCAGCTCATGTGACGCGCGTGTTGCGTAGGTAGCGTGGCCGAGCGGTCTAAGGCGCTGGTTTCAGGCACCAGTCTCTTCGGAGGCGTGGGTTCCAATACCGCAGCTGCCAAACGTGTAATGTTTCCTGCATCGAAGGCAGATGCACTCATTGCCCGCAAAGGAAACAGCACAACAAGGCGTGAGCGTCTGCTTCGTGAATTGTCGTAGAACAGTACGTGGTGCAACGGCAGGATTTGTAGGCGCCTTTTGCCCTCATCACTGCTGGCGTTCGTCTCCACGATATGCGTCCAGAACATGCCGTTCTATAGCGTGCGAAAGTGGATTTTTTACAGGTGTCGTAAGTTAATCGTGGGTGCTTGCTGCGTTCGCTGGAGGAGCACTGGCGCCGTAATCCGGTGTAGTCTAGTGGCTAGGATACCTGGCTCTCACCCAGGAGGCCCGGGTTCGATTCCCGGTACCGGAAATGCGCGTTTTTGTTGCTCCTCTTATGCGACTTGTCTCGACTTTGCTCGACTGACGCTACGCTGACGCGTGCAGAAAGCCACGTTAAGTATGATTCGTGGCAACACCCGACGGCGAGAGAGATGCAGCGTCTGTCCACTTGTTATCGAGTCACATGTCTGTAGTCAAGAGGCTTGGAGGACTGCAAGACATTGCCACGGAGGTGAATGCAGCTAACCACTGTAGTTAGTGTCCCGACAGCGCAGGCACGTTCATTTGTTTGTATACATGTGATGGAGAACGTGTCTGACACTGCTGTGGCGTGACACTGTGGGCTGGGCTTTGCTGTGTACCGCCACTTGCATTCCCGCCAGCTGCTCTGGCGGGCGCCTCCGTGGCCGTGATCGTCTAGTGGTTAGGACATTGCGTTGTGGCCGCAATAACCCAGGTTCGAATCCTGGTCACGGCAATTTTGAAAGTTTTTCCTTGCTGCCGTTGCATTGACGATAGTGCACGAGTACTCGAAATCACAGTGCTTTCTTGGTTGTTCACTCGTGTTCCGCAGGCCGCAGTTTGTACTACCACTTCATCACAAGTGTAACCTCCTTGAGCTCACATATGTTTGTTACATGGAGCATTCTAGCTCCGCCTGACAGGTACAGCTATGACACTTTAGTGGTTACGGAAAGCCCAGGTTCGAAACCTGGTCACGGCACGAAAACGTCTCTTGATGCTGTCTCCTTAACTACGACAGCTACAGACAAGTGGCGTCGCTACCATATGGCGGGCACGGCATTTTCTTGTTGTGGGTGGCCTAAAGAGACGCTTCCAGTGGGAGAGCAGTGAAAATACATGGCACGGCGATTGCCAAGATACTTCCATTTCGAAGTGATCTTTGTAGTACAAAGGGAACGTTTTGCCGCCGCTCTTCCAAGGGTAACGTGGCCGAGCGGTCTAAGGCGCTGGTTTTAGGCACCAGTCTCTTCGGAGGCGTGGGTTCGAATCCCACCGTTGCCAATTTTGGCGTCTCATTTTTGTGCCGTTGCTGTGTGTTCTCGTGGAGTAGGACGCAGCTCATGTGACGCGCGTGTTGCGTAGGTAGCGTGGCCGAGCGGTCTAAGGCGCTGGTTTCAGGCACCAGTCTCTTCGGAGGCGTGGGTTCCAATACCGCAGCTGCCAAACGTGTAATGTTTCCTGCATCGAAGGCAGATGCACTCATTGCCCGCAAAGGAAACAGCACAACAAGGCGTGAGCGTCTGCTTCGTGAATTGTCGTAGAACAGTACGTGGTGCAACGGCAGGATTTGTAGGCGCCTTTTGCCCTCATCACTGCTGGCGTTCGTCTCCACGATATGCGTCCAGAACATGCCGTTCTATAGCGTGCGAAAGTGGATTTTTTTACAGGTGTCGTAAGTTAATCGTGGGTGCTTGCTGCGTTCGCTGGAGGAGCACTGGCGCCGTAATCCGGTGTAGTCTAGTGGCTAGGATACCTGGCTCTCACCCAGGAGGCCCGGGTTCGATTCCCGGTACCGGAAATGCGCGTTTTTGTTGCTCCTCTTATGCGACTTGTCTCGACTTTGCTCGACTGACGCTACGCTGACGCGTGCAGAAAGCCACGTTAAGTATGATTCGTGGCAACACCCGACGGCGAGAGAGATGCAGCGTCTGTCCACTTGTTATCGAGTCACATGTCTGTAGTCAAGAGGCTTGGAGGACTGCAAGACATTGCCACGGAGGTGAATGCAGCTAACCACTGTAGTTAGTGTCCCGACAGCGCAGGCACGTTCATTTGTTTGTATACATGTGATGGAGAACGTGTCTGACACTGCTGTGGCGTGACACTGTGGGCTGGGCTTTGCTGTGTACCGCCACTTGCATTCCCGCCAGCTGCTCTGGCGGGCGCCTCCGTGGCCGTGATCGTCTAGTGGTTAGGACATTGCGTTGTGGCCGCAATAACCCAGGTTCGAATCCTGGTCACGGCAATTTTGAAAGTTTTTCCTTGCTGCCGTTGCATTGACGATAGTGCACGAGTACTCGAAATCACAGTGCTTTCTTGGTTGTTCACTCGTGTTCCGCAGGCCGCAGTTTGTACTACCACTTCATCACAAGTGTAACCTCCTTGAGCTCACATATGTTTGTTACATGGAGCATTCTAGCTCCGCCTGACAGGTACAGCTATGACACTTTAGTGGTTACGGAAAGCCCAGGTTCGAAACCTGGTCACGGCACGAAAACGTCTCTTGATGCTGTCTCCTTAACTACGACAGCTACAGACAAGTGGCGTCGCTACCATATGGCGGGCACGGCATTTTCTTGTTGTGGGTGGCCTAAAGAGACGCTTCCAGTGGGAGAGCAGTGAAAATACATGGCACGGCGATTGCCAAGATACTTCCATTTCGAAGTGATCTTTGTAGTACAAAGGGAACGTTTTGCCGCCGCTCTTCCAAGGGTAACGTGGCCGAGCGGTCTAAGGCGCTGGTTTTAGGCACCAGTCTCTTCGGAGGCGTGGGTTCGAATCCCACCGTTGCCAATTTTGGCGTCTCATTTTTGTGCCGTTGCTGTGTGTTCTCGTGGAGTAGGACGCAGCTCATGTGACGCGCGTGTTGCGTAGGTAGCGTGGCCGAGCGGTCTAAGGCGCTGGTTTCAGGCACCAGTCTCTTCGGAGGCGTGGGTTCCAATACCGCAGCTGCCAAACGTGTAATGTTTCCTGCATCGAAGGCAGATGCACTCATTGCCCGCAAAGGAAACAGCACAACAAGGCGTGAGCGTCTGCTTCGTGAATTGTCGTAGAACAGTACGTGGTGCAACGGCAGGATTTGTAGGCGCCTTTTGCCCTCATCACTGCTGGCGTTCGTCTCCACGATATGCGTCCAGAACATGCCGTTCTATAGCGTGCGAAAGTGGATTTTTTACAGGTGTCGTAAGTTAATCGTGGGTGCTTGCTGCGTTCGCTGGAGGAGCACTGGCGCCGTAATCCGGTGTAGTCTAGTGGCTAGGATACCTGGCTCTCACCCAGGAGGCCCGGGTTCGATTCCCGGTACCGGAAATGCGCGTTTTTTGTTGCTCCTCTTATGCGACTTGTCTCGACTTTGCTCGACTGACGCTACGCTGACGCGTGCAGAAAGCCACGTTAAGTATGATTCGTGGCAACACCCGACGGCGAGAGAGATGCAGCGTCTGTCCACTTGTTATCGAGTCACATGTCTGTAGTCAAGAGGCTTGGAGGACTGCAAGACATTGCCACGGAGGTGAATGCAGCTAACCACTGTAGTTAGTGTCCCGACAGCGCAGGCACGTTCATTTGTTTGTATACATGTGATGGAGAACGTGTCTGACACTGCTGTGGCGTGACACTGTGGGCTGGGCTTTGCTGTGTACC
>NW_026046559.1:0-30270 GCF_023864275.1 Schistocerca cancellata
TTTCCTGGCACTGCAGTGCTCTAAACGGCAGCAGTTGCATGTGTCGGGAGGAGCTGGCGCCACCGGCAGTCGTGGCCGAGTGGTTAAGGCGTCTGACTCGAAATCAGATTGCCTCTGGGAGCGTAGGTTCGAATCCTACCGGCTGCGTGCGATTTTGCGTACAAACGAGCACAAATTTTCGCACGCATGTTTAAGAATACTGATTTTCGCGGCGGCCCCTGCTTCCTGTGGCTATCGGTTCACCTCGCACGGAAGCTAGTAATGCAGAAAACCGTCGCAGGCCCACGAGACCCCCGTCATTTTCTCGCGCCGTCGCCGTGTTCGTGAGTACGCAGACGTGCTTGAAAGTGTTGGACAGAGCGAGCATTCATTTCTTTTTAAGAATCGCAATTGAGTCATTCGAGTGCGGCACAGGCAGTGGTGCAGCGTTTCTTTTCGTAAGATCTCGCAGCTGCTTGAAAGTACGTCCATCGTTTAAGACGAGAGAAAACTAGCGTCAGCGGTGCGTCAGTGGGAAGTCGGTGAAGTCGCCATTGGAGCCACAAGCCAGTAATTACGACACGCGAATCACTGCCACACATTGCAGCTGTACCATAATCCTTGGCAGGCGGACAGGGTAGCTGAGTCGGCAGAGCACTATGCCTTCAACCAAAAGGTCCCGCGTTCAAGCCCCTGTCCGGGCGAAAATTAATACACTGTCGTAACGGCTACTGCGCTGGCCACGGAAGCACTACTGAAACGAGTGAGGCCATGTCGTTTTCTGCCGTCAGGTTGCTTTAAAAGGAGCCGTTTTCACTTGTCGGCAGACGCTTGTGTGACCGGCAGTCGTGGCCGAGTGGTTAAGGCGTCTGACTAGAAATCAGATTCCCTCTGGGAGCGTAGGTTCGAGTCCTACCGACTGCGTTTCATTTTTGTGTCAAGAGGTGAAGAGCATCTCCAACGGAACCGTGAAATGAGCGAATACGTGGGAAACATTGCATTCGAGACGCTTGTGAATTTTCCAATCGCCCAGTGAGTGTCGAGAAAACACGTAGCTCCTCTGCTTCAACGTATGAGACGTAAAAACTGCTGCAATTTGATTTTACATCGTGTGTCAGTTTTCTTCGATAGTCTGTTACGAGCCTAGCGTGATGCGTTTGTAGACAGCATTTCAGAGGACGCTTAATTAGTAACAGCTCCATGCAACGATTGCCCAACAGTAAAGGACAAGAGGCAATGTGTCCGTAGCATAGTGGGAGGTGTAGTAACGTGAGGTGAGCCCGGATAGCTCAGTCGGTAGAGCATAAGGCATTTGACGTGAGGGTCCAGGGTTCAAGTCCCTGTGCGGGCGGAAATTTTAATACTTTGGTAGCGGCTCGCCTAGTAGCGGTGAAAGCACGACGGAAAAGAATGCAGCTGTGCCGTTTCCTGGCACTGCAGTGCTCTAAACGGCAGCAGTTGCATGTGTCGGGAGGAGCTGGCGCCACCGGCAGTCGTGGCCGAGTGGTTAAGGCGTCTGACTCGAAATCAGATTGCCTCTGGGAGCGTAGGTTCGAATCCTACCGGCTGCGTGCGATTTTGCGTACAAACGAGCACAAATTTTCGCACGCATGTTTAAGAATACTGATTTTCGCGGCGGCCCCTGCTTCCTGTGGCTATCGGTTCACCTCGCACGGAAGCTAGTAATGCAGAAAACCGTCGCAGGCCCACGAGCGCACCCCCGTCATTTTCTCGCGCCGTCGCCGTGTTCGTGAGTACGCAGACGTGCTTGAAAGTGTTGGACAGAGCGAGCATTCATTTCTTTTTAAGAATCGCAATTGAGTCATTCGAGTGCGGCACAGGCAGTGGTGCAGCGTTTCTTTTCGTAAGATCTCGCAGCTGCTTGAAAGTACGTCCATCGTTTAAGACGAGAGAAAACTAGCGTCAGCGGTGCGTCAGTGGGAAGTCGGTGAAGTCGCCATTGGAGCCACAAGCCAGTAATTACGACACGCGAATCACTGCCACACATTGCAGCTGTACCATAATCCTTGGCAGGCGGACAGGGTAGCTGAGTCGGCAGAGCACTATGCCTTCAACCAAAAGGTCCCGCGTTCAAGCCCCTGTCCGGGCGAAAATTAATACACTGTCGTAACGGCTACTGCGCTGGCCACGGAAGCACTACTGAAACGAGTGAGGCCATGTCGTTTTCTGCCGTCAGGTTGCTTTAAAAGGAGCCGTTTTCACTTGTCGGCAGACGCTTGTGTGACCGGCAGTCGTGGCCGAGTGGTTAAGGCGTCTGACTAGAAATCAGATTCCCTCTGGGAGCGTAGGTTCGAGTCCTACCGACTGCGTTTCATTTTTGTGTCAAGAGGTGAAGAGCATCTCCAACGGAACCGTGAAATGAGCGAATACGTGGGAAACATTGCATTCGAGACGCTTGTGAATTTTCCAATCGCCCAGTGAGTGTCGAGAAAACACGTAGCTCCTCTGCTTCAACGTATGAGACGTAAAAACTGCTGCAATTTGATTTTACATCGTGTGTCAGTTTTCTTCGATAGTCTGTTACGAGCCTAGCGTGATGCGTTTGTAGACAGCATTTCAGAGGACGCTTAATTAGTAACAGCTCCATGCAACGATTGCCCAACAGTAAAGGACAAGAGGCAATGTGTCCGTAGCATAGTGGGAGGTGTAGTAACGTGAGGTGAGCCCGGATAGCTCAGTCGGTAGAGCATAAGGCATTTGACGTGAGGGTCCAGGGTTCAAGTCCCTGTGCGGGCGGAAATTTTAATACTTTGGTAGCGGCTCGCCTAGTAGCGGTGAAAGCACGACGGAAAAGAATGCAGCTGTGCCGTTTCCTGGCACTGCAGTGCTCTAAACGGCAGCAGTTGCATGTGTCGGGAGGAGCTGGCGCCACCGGCAGTCGTGGCCGAGTGGTTAAGGCGTCTGACTCGAAATCAGATTGCCTCTGGGAGCGTAGGTTCGAATCCTACCGGCTGCGTGCGATTTTGCGTACAAACGAGCACAAATTTTCGCACGCATGTTTAAGAATACTGATTTTCGCGGCGGCCCCTGCTTCCTGTGGCTATCGGTTCACCTCGCACGGAAGCTAGTAATGCAGAAAACCGTCGCAGGCCCACGAGCGCACCCCCGTCATTTTCTCGCGCCGTCGCCGTGTTCGTGAGTACGCAGACGTGCTTGAAAGTGTTGGACAGAGCGAGCATTCATTTCTTTTTAAGAATCGCAATTGAGTCATTCGAGTGCGGCACAGGCAGTGGTGCAGCGTTTCTTTTCGTAAGATCTCGCAGCTGCTTGAAAGTACGTCCATCGTTTAAGACGAGAGAAAACTAGCGTCAGCGGTGCGTCAGTGGGAAGTCGGTGAAGTCGCCATTGGAGCCACAAGCCAGTAATTACGACACGCGAATCACTGCCACACATTGCAGCTGTACCATAATCCTTGGCAGGCGGACAGGGTAGCTGAGTCGGCAGAGCACTATGCCTTCAACCAAAAGGTCCCGCGTTCAAGCCCCTGTCCGGGCGAAAATTAATACACTGTCGTAACGGCTACTGCGCTGGCCACGGAAGCACTACTGAAACGAGTGAGGCCATGTCGTTTTCTGCCGTCAGGTTGCTTTAAAAGGAGCCGTTTTCACTTGTCGGCAGACGCTTGTGTGACCGGCAGTCGTGGCCGAGTGGTTAAGGCGTCTGACTAGAAATCAGATTCCCTCTGGGAGCGTAGGTTCGAGTCCTACCGACTGCGTTTCATTTTTGTGTCAAGAGGTGAAGAGCATCTCCAACGGAACCGTGAAATGAGCGAATACGTGGGAAACATTGCATTCGAGACGCTTGTGAATTTTCCAATCGCCCAGTGAGTGTCGAGAAAACACGTAGCTCCTCTGCTTCAACGTATGAGACGTAAAAACTGCTGCAATTTGATTTTACATCGTGTGTCAGTTTTCTTCGATAGTCTGTTACGAGCCTAGCGTGATGCGTTTGTAGACAGCATTTCAGAGGACGCTTAATTAGTAACAGCTCCATGCAACGATTGCCCAACAGTAAAGGACAAGAGGCAATGTGTCCGTAGCATAGTGGGAGGTGTAGTAACGTGAGGTGAGCCCGGATAGCTCAGTCGGTAGAGCATAAGGCATTTGACGTGAGGGTCCAGGGTTCAAGTCCCTGTGCGGGCGGAAATTTTAATACTTTGGTAGCGGCTCGCCTAGTAGCGGTGAAAGCACGACGGAAAAGAATGCAGCTGTGCCGTTTCCTGGCACTGCAGTGCTCTAAACGGCAGCAGTTGCATGTGTCGGGAGGAGCTGGCGCCACCGGCAGTCGTGGCCGAGTGGTTAAGGCGTCTGACTCGAAATCAGATTGCCTCTGGGAGCGTAGGTTCGAATCCTACCGGCTGCGTGCGATTTTGCGTACAAACGAGCACAAATTTTCGCACGCATGTTTAAGAATACTGATTTTCGCGGCGGCCCCTGCTTCCTGTGGCTATCGGTTCACCTCGCACGGAAGCTAGTAATGCAGAAAACCGTCGCAGGCCCACGAGCGCACCCCCGTCATTTTCTCGCGCCGTCGCCGTGTTCGTGAGTACGCAGACGTGCTTGAAAGTGTTGGACAGAGCGAGCATTCATTTCTTTTTAAGAATCGCAATTGAGTCATTCGAGTGCGGCACAGGCAGTGGTGCAGCGTTTCTTTTCGTAAGATCTCGCAGCTGCTTGAAAGTACGTCCATCGTTTAAGACGAGAGAAAACTAGCGTCAGCGGTGCGTCAGTGGGAAGTCGGTGAAGTCGCCATTGGAGCCACAAGCCAGTAATTACGACACGCGAATCACTGCCACACATTGCAGCTGTACCATAATCCTTGGCAGGCGGACAGGGTAGCTGAGTCGGCAGAGCACTATGCCTTCAACCAAAAGGTCCCGCGTTCAAGCCCCTGTCCGGGCGAAAATTAATACACTGTCGTAACGGCTACTGCGCTGGCCACGGAAGCACTACTGAAACGAGTGAGGCCATGTCGTTTTCTGCCGTCAGGTTGCTTTAAAAGGAGCCGTTTTCACTTGTCGGCAGACGCTTGTGTGACCGGCAGTCGTGGCCGAGTGGTTAAGGCGTCTGACTAGAAATCAGATTCCCTCTGGGAGCGTAGGTTCGAGTCCTACCGACTGCGTTTCATTTTTGTGTCAAGAGGTGAAGAGCATCTCCAACGGAACCGTGAAATGAGCGAATACGTGGGAAACATTGCATTCGAGACGCTTGTGAATTTTCCAATCGCCCAGTGAGTGTCGAGAAAACACGTAGCTCCTCTGCTTCAACGTATGAGACGTAAAAACTGCTGCAATTTGATTTTACATCGTGTGTCAGTTTTTCTTCGATAGTCTGTTACGAGCCTAGCGTGATGCGTTTGTAGACAGCATTTCAGAGGACGCTTAATTAGTAACAGCTCCATGCAACGATTGCCCAACAGTAAAGGACAAGAGGCAATGTGTCCGTAGCATAGTGGGAGGTGTAGTAACGTGAGGTGAGCCCGGATAGCTCAGTCGGTAGAGCATAAGGCATTTGACGTGAGGGTCCAGGGTTCAAGTCCCTGTGCGGGCGGAAATTTTAATACTTTGGTAGCGGCTCGCCTAGTAGCGGTGAAAGCACGACGGAAAAGAATGCAGCTGTGCCGTTTCCTGGCACTGCAGTGCTCTAAACGGCAGCAGTTGCATGTGTCGGGAGGAGCTGGCGCCACCGGCAGTCGTGGCCGAGTGGTTAAGGCGTCTGACTCGAAATCAGATTGCCTCTGGGAGCGTAGGTTCGAATCCTACCGGCTGCGTGCGATTTTGCGTACAAACGAGCACAAATTTTCGCACGCATGTTTAAGAATACTGATTTTCGCGGCGGCCCCTGCTTCCTGTGGCTATCGGTTCACCTCGCACGGAAGCTAGTAATGCAGAAAACCGTCGCAGGCCCACGAGCGCACCCCCGTCATTTTCTCGCGCCGTCGCCGTGTTCGTGAGTACGCAGACGTGCTTGAAAGTGTTGGACAGAGCGAGCATTCATTTCTTTTTAAGAATCGCAATTGAGTCATTCGAGTGCGGCACAGGCAGTGGTGCAGCGTTTCTTTTCGTAAGATCTCGCAGCTGCTTGAAAGTACGTCCATCGTTTAAGACGAGAGAAAACTAGCGTCAGCGGTGCGTCAGTGGGAAGTCGGTGAAGTCGCCATTGGAGCCACAAGCCAGTAATTACGACACGCGAATCACTGCCACACATTGCAGCTGTACCATAATCCTTGGCAGGCGGACAGGGTAGCTGAGTCGGCAGAGCACTATGCCTTCAACCAAAAGGTCCCGCGTTCAAGCCCCTGTCCGGGCGAAAATTAATACACTGTCGTAACGGCTACTGCGCTGGCCACGGAAGCACTACTGAAACGAGTGAGGCCATGTCGTTTTCTGCCGTCAGGTTGCTTTAAAAGGAGCCGTTTTCACTTGTCGGCAGACGCTTGTGTGACCGGCAGTCGTGGCCGAGTGGTTAAGGCGTCTGACTAGAAATCAGATTCCCTCTGGGAGCGTAGGTTCGAGTCCTACCGACTGCGTTTCATTTTTGTGTCAAGAGGTGAAGAGCATCTCCAACGGAACCGTGAAATGAGCGAATACGTGGGAAACATTGCATTCGAGACGCTTGTGAATTTTCCAATCGCCCAGTGAGTGTCGAGAAAACACGTAGCTCCTCTGCTTCAACGTATGAGACGTAAAAACTGCTGCAATTTGATTTTACATCGTGTGTCAGTTTTCTTCGATAGTCTGTTACGAGCCTAGCGTGATGCGTTTGTAGACAGCATTTCAGAGGACGCTTAATTAGTAACAGCTCCATGCAACGATTGCCCAACAGTAAAGGACAAGAGGCAATGTGTCCGTAGCATAGTGGGAGGTGTAGTAACGTGAGGTGAGCCCGGATAGCTCAGTCGGTAGAGCATAAGGCATTTGACGTGAGGGTCCAGGGTTCAAGTCCCTGTGCGGGCGGAAATTTTAATACTTTGGTAGCGGCTCGCCTAGTAGCGGTGAAAGCACGACGGAAAAGAATGCAGCTGTGCCGTTTCCTGGCACTGCAGTGCTCTAAACGGCAGCAGTTGCATGTGTCGGGAGGAGCTGGCGCCACCGGCAGTCGTGGCCGAGTGGTTAAGGCGTCTGACTCGAAATCAGATTGCCTCTGGGAGCGTAGGTTCGAATCCTACCGGCTGCGTGCGATTTTGCGTACAAACGAGCACAAATTTTCGCACGCATGTTTAAGAATACTGATTTTCGCGGCGGCCCCTGCTTCCTGTGGCTATCGGTTCACCTCGCACGGAAGCTAGTAATGCAGAAAACCGTCGCAGGCCCACGAGCGCACCCCCGTCATTTTCTCGCGCCGTCGCCGTGTTCGTGAGTACGCAGACGTGCTTGAAAGTGTTGGACAGAGCGAGCATTCATTTCTTTTTAAGAATCGCAATTGAGTCATTCGAGTGCGGCACAGGCAGTGGTGCAGCGTTTCTTTTCGTAAGATCTCGCAGCTGCTTGAAAGTACGTCCATCGTTTAAGACGAGAGAAAACTAGCGTCAGCGGTGCGTCAGTGGGAAGTCGGTGAAGTCGCCATTGGAGCCACAAGCCAGTAATTACGACACGCGAATCACTGCCACACATTGCAGCTGTACCATAATCCTTGGCAGGCGGACAGGGTAGCTGAGTCGGCAGAGCACTATGCCTTCAACCAAAAGGTCCCGCGTTCAAGCCCCTGTCCGGGCGAAAATTAATACACTGTCGTAACGGCTACTGCGCTGGCCACGGAAGCACTACTGAAACGAGTGAGGCCATGTCGTTTTCTGCCGTCAGGTTGCTTTAAAAGGAGCCGTTTTCACTTGTCGGCAGACGCTTGTGTGACCGGCAGTCGTGGCCGAGTGGTTAAGGCGTCTGACTAGAAATCAGATTCCCTCTGGGAGCGTAGGTTCGAGTCCTACCGACTGCGTTTCATTTTTGTGTCAAGAGGTGAAGAGCATCTCCAACGGAACCGTGAAATGAGCGAATACGTGGGAAACATTGCATTCGAGACGCTTGTGAATTTTCCAATCGCCCAGTGAGTGTCGAGAAAACACGTAGCTCCTCTGCTTCAACGTATGAGACGTAAAAACTGCTGCAATTTGATTTTACATCGTGTGTCAGTTTTCTTCGATAGTCTGTTACGAGCCTAGCGTGATGCGTTTGTAGACAGCATTTCAGAGGACGCTTAATTAGTAACAGCTCCATGCAACGATTGCCCAACAGTAAAGGACAAGAGGCAATGTGTCCGTAGCATAGTGGGAGGTGTAGTAACGTGAGGTGAGCCCGGATAGCTCAGTCGGTAGAGCATAAGGCATTTGACGTGAGGGTCCAGGGTTCAAGTCCCTGTGCGGGCGGAAATTTTAATACTTTGGTAGCGGCTCGCCTAGTAGCGGTGAAAGCACGACGGAAAAGAATGCAGCTGTGCCGTTTCCTGGCACTGCAGTGCTCTAAACGGCAGCAGTTGCATGTGTCGGGAGGAGCTGGCGCCACCGGCAGTCGTGGCCGAGTGGTTAAGGCGTCTGACTCGAAATCAGATTGCCTCTGGGAGCGTAGGTTCGAATCCTACCGGCTGCGTGCGATTTTGCGTACAAACGAGCACAAATTTTCGCACGCATGTTTAAGAATACTGATTTTCGCGGCGGCCCCTGCTTCCTGTGGCTATCGGTTCACCTCGCACGGAAGCTAGTAATGCAGAAAACCGTCGCAGGCCCACGAGCGCACCCCCGTCATTTTCTCGCGCCGTCGCCGTGTTCGTGAGTACGCAGACGTGCTTGAAAGTGTTGGACAGAGCGAGCATTCATTTCTTTTTAAGAATCGCAATTGAGTCATTCGAGTGCGGCACAGGCAGTGGTGCAGCGTTTCTTTTCGTAAGATCTCGCAGCTGCTTGAAAGTACGTCCATCGTTTAAGACGAGAGAAAACTAGCGTCAGCGGTGCGTCAGTGGGAAGTCGGTGAAGTCGCCATTGGAGCCACAAGCCAGTAATTACGACACGCGAATCACTGCCACACATTGCAGCTGTACCATAATCCTTGGCAGGCGGACAGGGTAGCTGAGTCGGCAGAGCACTATGCCTTCAACCAAAAGGTCCCGCGTTCAAGCCCCTGTCCGGGCGAAAATTAATACACTGTCGTAACGGCTACTGCGCTGGCCACGGAAGCACTACTGAAACGAGTGAGGCCATGTCGTTTTCTGCCGTCAGGTTGCTTTAAAAGGAGCCGTTTTCACTTGTCGGCAGACGCTTGTGTGACCGGCAGTCGTGGCCGAGTGGTTAAGGCGTCTGACTAGAAATCAGATTCCCTCTGGGAGCGTAGGTTCGAGTCCTACCGACTGCGTTTCATTTTTGTGTCAAGAGGTGAAGAGCATCTCCAACGGAACCGTGAAATGAGCGAATACGTGGGAAACATTGCATTCGAGACGCTTGTGAATTTTCCAATCGCCCAGTGAGTGTCGAGAAAACACGTAGCTCCTCTGCTTCAACGTATGAGACGTAAAAACTGCTGCAATTTGATTTTACATCGTGTGTCAGTTTTCTTCGATAGTCTGTTACGAGCCTAGCGTGATGCGTTTGTAGACAGCATTTCAGAGGACGCTTAATTAGTAACAGCTCCATGCAACGATTGCCCAACAGTAAAGGACAAGAGGCAATGTGTCCGTAGCATAGTGGGAGGTGTAGTAACGTGAGGTGAGCCCGGATAGCTCAGTCGGTAGAGCATAAGGCATTTGACGTGAGGGTCCAGGGTTCAAGTCCCTGTGCGGGCGGAAATTTTAATACTTTGGTAGCGGCTCGCCTAGTAGCGGTGAAAGCACGACGGAAAAGAATGCAGCTGTGCCGTTTCCTGGCACTGCAGTGCTCTAAACGGCAGCAGTTGCATGTGTCGGGAGGAGCTGGCGCCACCGGCAGTCGTGGCCGAGTGGTTAAGGCGTCTGACTCGAAATCAGATTGCCTCTGGGAGCGTAGGTTCGAATCCTACCGGCTGCGTGCGATTTTGCGTACAAACGAGCACAAATTTTCGCACGCATGTTTAAGAATACTGATTTTCGCGGCGGCCCCTGCTTCCTGTGGCTATCGGTTCACCTCGCACGGAAGCTAGTAATGCAGAAAACCGTCGCAGGCCCACG
Organism: Schistocerca cancellata; assembly: GCF_023864275.1. Classification (NCBI taxonomy): domain Eukaryota; kingdom Metazoa; phylum Arthropoda; class Insecta; order Orthoptera; family Acrididae; genus Schistocerca; species Schistocerca cancellata. Next base: position 10,128 of record NW_026046559.1, read on the forward strand.
AGCGCACCCCCGTCATTTTCTCGCGCCGTCGCCGTGTTCGTGAGTACGCAGACGTGCTTGAAAGTGTTGGACAGAGCGAGCATTCATTTCTTTTTAAGAATCGCAATTGAGTCATTCGAGTGCGGCACAGGCAGTGGTGCAGCGTTTCTTTTCGTAAGATCTCGCAGCTGCTTGAAAGTACGTCCATCGTTTAAGACGAGAGAAAACTAGCGTCAGCGGTGCGTCAGTGGGAAGTCGGTGAAGTCGCCATTGGAGCCACAAGCCAGTAATTACGACACGCGAATCACTGCCACACATTGCAGCTGTACCATAATCCTTGGCAGGCGGACAGGGTAGCTGAGTCGGCAGAGCACTATGCCTTCAACCAAAAGGTCCCGCGTTCAAGCCCCTGTCCGGGCGAAAATTAATACACTGTCGTAACGGCTACTGCGCTGGCCACGGAAGCACTACTGAAACGAGTGAGGCCATGTCGTTTTCTGCCGTCAGGTTGCTTTAAAAGGAGCCGTTTTCACTTGTCGGCAGACGCTTGTGTGACCGGCAGTCGTGGCCGAGTGGTTAAGGCGTCTGACTAGAAATCAGATTCCCTCTGGGAGCGTAGGTTCGAGTCCTACCGACTGCGTTTCATTTTTGTGTCAAGAGGTGAAGAGCATCTCCAACGGAACCGTGAAATGAGCGAATACGTGGGAAACATTGCATTCGAGACGCTTGTGAATTTTCCAATCGCCCAGTGAGTGTCGAGAAAACACGTAGCTCCTCTGCTTCAACGTATGAGACGTAAAAACTGCTGCAATTTGATTTTACATCGTGTGTCAGTTTTCTTCGATAGTCTGTTACGAGCCTAGCGTGATGCGTTTGTAGACAGCATTTCAGAGGACGCTTAATTAGTAACAGCTCCATGCAACGATTGCCCAACAGTAAAGGACAAGAGGCAATGTGTCCGTAGCATAGTGGGAGGTGTAGTAACGTGAGGTGAGCCCGGATAGCTCAGTCGGTAGAGCATAAGGCATTTGACGTGAGGGTCCAGGGTTCAAGTCCCTGTGCGGGCGGAAATTTTAATACTTTGGTAGCGGCTCGCCTAGTAGCGGTGAAAGCACGACGGAAAAGAATGCAGCTGTGCCGTTTCCTGGCACTGCAGTGCTCTAAACGGCAGCAGTTGCATGTGTCGGGAGGAGCTGGCGCCACCGGCAGTCGTGGCCGAGTGGTTAAGGCGTCTGACTCGAAATCAGATTGCCTCTGGGAGCGTAGGTTCGAATCCTACCGGCTGCGTGCGATTTTGCGTACAAACGAGCACAAATTTTCGCACGCATGTTTAAGAATACTGATTTTCGCGGCGGCCCCTGCTTCCTGTGGCTATCGGTTCACCTCGCACGGAAGCTAGTAATGCAGAAAACCGTCGCAGGCCCACGAGCGCACCCCCGTCATTTTCTCGCGCCGTCGCCGTGTTCGTGAGTACGCAGACGTGCTTGAAAGTGTTGGACAGAGCGAGCATTCATTTCTTTTTAAGAATCGCAATTGAGTCATTCGAGTGCGGCACAGGCAGTGGTGCAGCGTTTCTTTTCGTAAGATCTCGCAGCTGCTTGAAAGTACGTCCATCGTTTAAGACGAGAGAAAACTAGCGTCAGCGGTGCGTCAGTGGGAAGTCGGTGAAGTCGCCATTGGAGCCACAAGCCAGTAATTACGACACGCGAATCACTGCCACACATTGCAGCTGTACCATAATCCTTGGCAGGCGGACAGGGTAGCTGAGTCGGCAGAGCACTATGCCTTCAACCAAAAGGTCCCGCGTTCAAGCCCCTGTCCGGGCGAAAATTAATACACTGTCGTAACGGCTACTGCGCTGGCCACGGAAGCACTACTGAAACGAGTGAGGCCATGTCGTTTTCTGCCGTCAGGTTGCTTTAAAAGGAGCCGTTTTCACTTGTCGGCAGACGCTTGTGTGACCGGCAGTCGTGGCCGAGTGGTTAAGGCGTCTGACTAGAAATCAGATTCCCTCTGGGAGCGTAGGTTCGAGTCCTACCGACTGCGTTTCATTTTTGTGTCAAGAGGTGAAGAGCATCTCCAACGGAACCGTGAAATGAGCGAATACGTGGGAAACATTGCATTCGAGACGCTTGTGAATTTTCCAATCGCCCAGTGAGTGTCGAGAAAACACGTAGCTCCTCTGCTTCAACGTATGAGACGTAAAAACTGCTGCAATTTGATTTTACATCGTGTGTCAGTTTTCTTCGATAGTCTGTTACGAGCCTAGCGTGATGCGTTTGTAGACAGCATTTCAGAGGACGCTTAATTAGTAACAGCTCCATGCAACGATTGCCCAACAGTAAAGGACAAGAGGCAATGTGTCCGTAGCATAGTGGGAGGTGTAGTAACGTGAGGTGAGCCCGGATAGCTCAGTCGGTAGAGCATAAGGCATTTGACGTGAGGGTCCAGGGTTCAAGTCCCTGTGCGGGCGGAAATTTTAATACTTTGGTAGCGGCTCGCCTAGTAGCGGTGAAAGCACGACGGAAAAGAATGCAGCTGTGCCGTTTCCTGGCACTGCAGTGCTCTAAACGGCAGCAGTTGCATGTGTCGGGAGGAGCTGGCGCCACCGGCAGTCGTGGCCGAGTGGTTAAGGCGTCTGACTCGAAATCAGATTGCCTCTGGGAGCGTAGGTTCGAATCCTACCGGCTGCGTGCGATTTTGCGTACAAACGAGCACAAATTTTCGCACGCATGTTTAAGAATACTGATTTTCGCGGCGGCCCCTGCTTCCTGTGGCTATCGGTTCACCTCGCACGGAAGCTAGTAATGCAGAAAACCGTCGCAGGCCCACGAGCGCACCCCCGTCATTTTCTCGCGCCGTCGCCGTGTTCGTGAGTACGCAGACGTGCTTGAAAGTGTTGGACAGAGCGAGCATTCATTTCTTTTTAAGAATCGCAATTGAGTCATTCGAGTGCGGCACAGGCAGTGGTGCAGCGTTTCTTTTCGTAAGATCTCGCAGCTGCTTGAAAGTACGTCCATCGTTTAAGACGAGAGAAAACTAGCGTCAGCGGTGCGTCAGTGGGAAGTCGGTGAAGTCGCCATTGGAGCCACAAGCCAGTAATTACGACACGCGAATCACTGCCACACATTGCAGCTGTACCATAATCCTTGGCAGGCGGACAGGGTAGCTGAGTCGGCAGAGCACTATGCCTTCAACCAAAAGGTCCCGCGTTCAAGCCCCTGTCCGGGCGAAAATTAATACACTGTCGTAACGGCTACTGCGCTGGCCACGGAAGCACTACTGAAACGAGTGAGGCCATGTCGTTTTCTGCCGTCAGGTTGCTTTAAAAGGAGCCGTTTTCACTTGTCGGCAGACGCTTGTGTGACCGGCAGTCGTGGCCGAGTGGTTAAGGCGTCTGACTAGAAATCAGATTCCCTCTGGGAGCGTAGGTTCGAGTCCTACCGACTGCGTTTCATTTTTGTGTCAAGAGGTGAAGAGCATCTCCAACGGAACCGTGAAATGAGCGAATACGTGGGAAACATTGCATTCGAGACGCTTGTGAATTTTCCAATCGCCCAGTGAGTGTCGAGAAAACACGTAGCTCCTCTGCTTCAACGTATGAGACGTAAAAACTGCTGCAATTTGATTTTACATCGTGTGTCAGTTTTCTTCGATAGTCTGTTACGAGCCTAGCGTGATGCGTTTGTAGACAGCATTTCAGAGGACGCTTAATTAGTAACAGCTCCATGCAACGATTGCCCAACAGTAAAGGACAAGAGGCAATGTGTCCGTAGCATAGTGGGAGGTGTAGTAACGTGAGGTGAGCCCGGATAGCTCAGTCGGTAGAGCATAAGGCATTTGACGTGAGGGTCCAGGGTTCAAGTCCCTGTGCGGGCGGAAATTTTAATACTTTGGTAGCGGCTCGCCTAGTAGCGGTGAAAGCACGACGGAAAAGAATGCAGCTGTGCCGTTTCCTGGCACTGCAGTGCTCTAAACGGCAGCAGTTGCATGTGTCGGGAGGAGCTGGCGCCACCGGCAGTCGTGGCCGAGTGGTTAAGGCGTCTGACTCGAAATCAGATTGCCTCTGGGAGCGTAGGTTCGAATCCTACCGGCTGCGTGCGATTTTGCGTACAAACGAGCACAAATTTTCGCACGCATGTTTAAGAATACTGATTTTCGCGGCGGCCCCTGCTTCCTGTGGCTATCGGTTCACCTCGCACGGAAGCTAGTAATGCAGAAAACCGTCGCAGGCCCACGAGCGCACCCCCGTCATTTTCTCGCGCCGTCGCCGTGTTCGTGAGTACGCAGACGTGCTTGAAAGTGTTGGACAGAGCGAGCATTCATTTCTTTTTAAGAATCGCAATTGAGTCATTCGAGTGCGGCACAGGCAGTGGTGCAGCGTTTCTTTTCGTAAGATCTCGCAGCTGCTTGAAAGTACGTCCATCGTTTAAGACGAGAGAAAACTAGCGTCAGCGGTGCGTCAGTGGGAAGTCGGTGAAGTCGCCATTGGAGCCACAAGCCAGTAATTACGACACGCGAATCACTGCCACACATTGCAGCTGTACCATAATCCTTGGCAGGCGGACAGGGTAGCTGAGTCGGCAGAGCACTATGCCTTCAACCAAAAGGTCCCGCGTTCAAGCCCCTGTCCGGGCGAAAATTAATACACTGTCGTAACGGCTACTGCGCTGGCCACGGAAGCACTACTGAAACGAGTGAGGCCATGTCGTTTTCTGCCGTCAGGTTGCTTTAAAAGGAGCCGTTTTCACTTGTCGGCAGACGCTTGTGTGACCGGCAGTCGTGGCCGAGTGGTTAAGGCGTCTGACTAGAAATCAGATTCCCTCTGGGAGCGTAGGTTCGAGTCCTACCGACTGCGTTTCATTTTTGTGTCAAGAGGTGAAGAGCATCTCCAACGGAACCGTGAAATGAGCGAATACGTGGGAAACATTGCATTCGAGACGCTTGTGAATTTTCCAATCGCCCAGTGAGTGTCGAGAAAACACGTAGCTCCTCTGCTTCAACGTATGAGACGTAAAAACTGCTGCAATTTGATTTTACATCGTGTGTCAGTTTTCTTCGATAGTCTGTTACGAGCCTAGCGTGATGCGTTTGTAGACAGCATTTCAGAGGACGCTTAATTAGTAACAGCTCCATGCAACGATTGCCCAACAGTAAAGGACAAGAGGCAATGTGTCCGTAGCATAGTGGGAGGTGTAGTAACGTGAGGTGAGCCCGGATAGCTCAGTCGGTAGAGCATAAGGCATTTGACGTGAGGGTCCAGGGTTCAAGTCCCTGTGCGGGCGGAAATTTTAATACTTTGGTAGCGGCTCGCCTAGTAGCGGTGAAAGCACGACGGAAAAGAATGCAGCTTTGCCGTTTCCTGGCACTGCAGTGCTCTAAACGGCAGCAGTTGCATGTGTCGGGAGGAGCTGGCGCCACCGGCAGTCGTGGCCGAGTGGTTAAGGCGTCTGACTCGAAATCAGATTGCCTCTGGGAGCGTAGGTTCGAATCCTACCGGCTGCGTGCGATTTTGCGTACAAACGAGCACAAATTTTCGCACGCATGTTTAAGAATACTGATTTTCGCGGCGGCCCCTGCTTCCTGTGGCTATCGGTTCACCTCGCACGGAAGCTAGTAATGCAGAAAACCGTCGCAGGCCCACGAGCGCACCCCCGTCATTTTCTCGCGCCGTCGCCGTGTTCGTGAGTACGCAGACGTGCTTGAAAGTGTTGGACAGAGCGAGCATTCATTTCTTTTTAAGAATCGCAATTGAGTCATTCGAGTGCGGCACAGGCAGTGGTGCAGCGTTTCTTTTCGTAAGATCTCGCAGCTGCTTGAAAGTACGTCCATCGTTTAAGACGAGAGAAAACTAGCGTCAGCGGTGCGTCAGTGGGAAGTCGGTGAAGTCGCCATTGGAGCCACAAGCCAGTAATTACGACACGCGAATCACTGCCACACATTGCAGCTGTACCATAATCCTTGGCAGGCGGACAGGGTAGCTGAGTCGGCAGAGCACTATGCCTTCAACCAAAAGGTCCCGCGTTCAAGCCCCTGTCCGGGCGAAAATTAATACACTGTCGTAACGGCTACTGCGCTGGCCACGGAAGCACTACTGAAACGAGTGAGGCCATGTCGTTTTCTGCCGTCAGGTTGCTTTAAAAGGAGCCGTTTTCACTTGTCGGCAGACGCTTGTGTGACCGGCAGTCGTGGCCGAGTGGTTAAGGCGTCTGACTAGAAATCAGATTCCCTCTGGGAGCGTAGGTTCGAGTCCTACCGACTGCGTTTCATTTTTGTGTCAAGAGGTGAAGAGCATCTCCAACGGAACCGTGAAATGAGCGAATACGTGGGAAACATTGCATTCGAGACGCTTGTGAATTTTCCAATCGCCCAGTGAGTGTCGAGAAAACACGTAGCTCCTCTGCTTCAACGTATGAGACGTAAAAACTGCTGCAATTTGATTTTACATCGTGTGTCAGTTTTCTTCGATAGTCTGTTACGAGCCTAGCGTGATGCGTTTGTAGACAGCATTTCAGAGGACGCTTAATTAGTAACAGCTCCATGCAACGATTGCCCAACAGTAAAGGACAAGAGGCAATGTGTCCGTAGCATAGTGGGAGGTGTAGTAACGTGAGGTGAGCCCGGATAGCTCAGTCGGTAGAGCATAAGGCATTTGACGTGAGGGTCCAGGGTTCAAGTCCCTGTGCGGGCGGAAATTTTAATACTTTGGTAGCGGCTCGCCTAGTAGCGGTGAAAGCACGACGGAAAAGAATGCAGCTGTGCCGTTTCCTGGCACTGCAGTGCTCTAAACGGCAGCAGTTGCATGTGTCGGGAGGAGCTGGCGCCACCGGCAGTCGTGGCCGAGTGGTTAAGGCGTCTGACTCGAAATCAGATTGCCTCTGGGAGCGTAGGTTCGAATCCTACCGGCTGCGTGCGATTTTGCGTACAAACGAGCACAAATTTTCGCACGCATGTTTAAGAATACTGATTTTCGCGGCGGCCCCTGCTTCCTGTGGCTATCGGTTCACCTCGCACGGAAGCTAGTAATGCAGAAAACCGTCGCAGGCCCACGAGCGCACCCCCGTCATTTTCTCGCGCCGTCGCCGTGTTCGTGAGTACGCAGACGTGCTTGAAAGTGTTGGACAGAGCGAGCATTCATTTCTTTTTAAGAATCGCAATTGAGTCATTCGAGTGCGGCACAGGCAGTGGTGCAGCGTTTCTTTTCGTAAGATCTCGCAGCTGCTTGAAAGTACGTCCATCGTTTAAGACGAGAGAAAACTAGCGTCAGCGGTGCGTCAGTGGGAAGTCGGTGAAGTCGCCATTGGAGCCACAAGCCAGTAATTACGACACGCGAATCACTGCCACACATTGCAGCTGTACCATAATCCTTGGCAGGCGGACAGGGTAGCTGAGTCGGCAGAGCACTATGCCTTCAACCAAAAGGTCCCGCGTTCAAGCCCCTGTCCGGGCGAAAATTAATACACTGTCGTAACGGCTACTGCGCTGGCCACGGAAGCACTACTGAAACGAGTGAGGCCATGTCGTTTTCTGCCGTCAGGTTGCTTTAAAAGGAGCCGTTTTCACTTGTCGGCAGACGCTTGTGTGACCGGCAGTCGTGGCCGAGTGGTTAAGGCGTCTGACTAGAAATCAGATTCCCTCTGGGAGCGTAGGTTCGAGTCCTACCGACTGCGTTTCATTTTTGTGTCAAGAGGTGAAGAGCATCTCCAACGGAACCGTGAAATGAGCGAATACGTGGGAAACATTGCATTCGAGACGCTTGTGAATTTTCCAATCGCCCAGTGAGTGTCGAGAAAACACGTAGCTCCTCTGCTTCAACGTATGAGACGTAAAAACTGCTGCAATTTGATTTTACATCGTGTGTCAGTTTTCTTCGATAGTCTGTTACGAGCCTAGCGTGATGCGTTTGTAGACAGCATTTCAGAGGACGCTTAATTAGTAACAGCTCCATGCAACGATTGCCCAACAGTAAAGGACAAGAGGCAATGTGTCCGTAGCATAGTGGGAGGTGTAGTAACGTGAGGTGAGCCCGGATAGCTCAGTCGGTAGAGCATAAGGCATTTGACGTGAGGGTCCAGGGTTCAAGTCCCTGTGCGGGCGGAAATTTTAATACTTTGGTAGCGGCTCGCCTAGTAGCGGTGAAAGCACGACGGAAAAGAATGCAGCTGTGCCGTTTCCTGGCACTGCAGTGCTCTAAACGGCAGCAGTTGCATGTGTCGGGAGGAGCTGGCGCCACCGGCAGTCGTGGCCGAGTGGTTAAGGCGTCTGACTCGAAATCAGATTGCCTCTGGGAGCGTAGGTTCGAATCCTACCGGCTGCGTGCGATTTTGCGTACAAACGAGCACAAATTTTCGCACGCATGTTTAAGAATACTGATTTTCGCGGCGGCCCCTGCTTCCTGTGGCTATCGGTTCACCTCGCACGGAAGCTAGTAATGCAGAAAACCGTCGCAGGCCCACGAGCGCACCCCCGTCATTTTCTCGCGCCGTCGCCGTGTTCGTGAGTACGCAGACGTGCTTGAAAGTGTTGGACAGAGCGAGCATTCATTTCTTTTTAAGAATCGCAATTGAGTCATTCGAGTGCGGCACAGGCAGTGGTGCAGCGTTTCTTTTCGTAAGATCTCGCAGCTGCTTGAAAGTACGTCCATCGTTTAAGACGAGAGAAAACTAGCGTCAGCGGTGCGTCAGTGGGAAGTCGGTGAAGTCGCCATTGGAGCCACAAGCCAGTAATTACGACACGCGAATCACTGCCACACATTGCAGCTGTACCATAATCCTTGGCAGGCGGACAGGGTAGCTGAGTCGGCAGAGCACTATGCCTTCAACCAAAAGGTCCCGCGTTCAAGCCCCTGTCCGGGCGAAAATTAATACACTGTCGTAACGGCTACTGCGCTGGCCACGGAAGCACTACTGAAACGAGTGAGGCCATGTCGTTTTCTGCCGTCAGGTTGCTTTAAAAGGAGCCGTTTTCACTTGTCGGCAGACGCTTGTGTGACCGGCAGTCGTGGCCGAGTGGTTAAGGCGTCTGACTAGAAATCAGATTCCCTCTGGGAGCGTAGGTTCGAGTCCTACCGACTGCGTTTCATTTTTGTGTCAAGAGGTGAAGAGCATCTCCAACGGAACCGTGAAATGAGCGAATACGTGGGAAACATTGCATTCGAGACGCTTGTGAATTTTCCAATCGCCCAGTGAGTGTCGAGAAAACACGTAGCTCCTCTGCTTCAACGTATGAGACGTAAAAACTGCTGCAATTTGATTTTACATCGTGTGTCAGTTTTCTTCGATAGTCTGTTACGAGCCTAGCGTGATGCGTTTGTAGACAGCATTTCAGAGGACGCTTAATTAGTAACAGCTCCATGCAACGATTGCCCAACAGTAAAGGACAAGAGGCAATGTGTCCGTAGCATAGTGGGAGGTGTAGTAACGTGAGGTGAGCCCGGATAGCTCAGTCGGTAGAGCATAAGGCATTTGACGTGAGGGTCCAGGGTTCAAGTCCCTGTGCGGGCGGAAATTTTAATACTTTGGTAGCGGCTCGCCTAGTAGCGGTGAAAGCACGACGGAAAAGAATGCAGCTGTGCCGTTTCCTGGCACTGCAGTGCTCTAAACGGCAGCAGTTGCATGTGTCGGGAGGAGCTGGCGCCACCGGCAGTCGTGGCCGAGTGGTTAAGGCGTCTGACTCGAAATCAGATTGCCTCTGGGAGCGTAGGTTCGAATCCTACCGGCTGCGTGCGATTTTGCGTACAAACGAGCACAAATTTTCGCACGCATGTTTAAGAATACTGATTTTCGCGGCGGCCCCTGCTTCCTGTGGCTATCGGTTCACCTCGCACGGAAGCTAGTAATGCAGAAAACCGTCGCAGGCCCACGAGCGCACCCCCGTCATTTTCTCGCGCCGTCGCCGTGTTCGTGAGTACGCAGACGTGCTTGAAAGTGTTGGACAGAGCGAGCATTCATTTCTTTTTAAGAATCGCAATTGAGTCATTCGAGTGCGGCACAGGCAGTGGTGCAGCGTTTCTTTTCGTAAGATCTCGCAGCTGCTTGAAAGTACGTCCATCGTTTAAGACGAGAGAAAACTAGCGTCAGCGGTGCGTCAGTGGGAAGTCGGTGAAGTCGCCATTGGAGCCACAAGCCAGTAATTACGACACGCGAATCACTGCCACACATTGCAGCTGTACCATAATCCTTGGCAGGCGGACAGGGTAGCTGAGTCGGCAGAGCACTATGCCTTCAACCAAAAGGTCCCGCGTTCAAGCCCCTGTCCGGGCGAAAATTAATACACTGTCGTAACGGCTACTGCGCTGGCCACGGAAGCACTACTGAAACGAGTGAGGCCATGTCGTTTTCTGCCGTCAGGTTGCTTTAAAAGGAGCCGTTTTCACTTGTCGGCAGACGCTTGTGTGACCGGCAGTCGTGGCCGAGTGGTTAAGGCGTCTGACTAGAAATCAGATTCCCTCTGGGAGCGTAGGTTCGAGTCCTACCGACTGCGTTTCATTTTTGTGTCAAGAGGTGAAGAGCATCTCCAACGGAACCGTGAAATGAGCGAATACGTGGGAAACATTGCATTCGAGACGCTTGTGAATTTTCCAATCGCCCAGTGAGTGTCGAGAAAACACGTAGCTCCTCTGCTTCAACGTATGAGACGTAAAAACTGCTGCAATTTGATTTTACATCGTGTGTCAGTTTTCTTCGATAGTCTGTTACGAGCCTAGCGTGATGCGTTTGTAGACAGCATTTCAGAGGACGCTTAATTAGTAACAGCTCCATGCAACGATTGCCCAACAGTAAAGGACAAGAGGCAATGTGTCCGTAGCATAGTGGGAGGTGTAGTAACGTGAGGTGAGCCCGGATAGCTCAGTCGGTAGAGCATAAGGCATTTGACGTGAGGGTCCAGGGTTCAAGTCCCTGTGCGGGCGGAAATTTTAATACTTTGGTAGCGGCTCGCCTAGTAGCGGTGAAAGCACGACGGAAAAGAATGCAGCTGTGCCGTTTCCTGGCACTGCAGTGCTCTAAACGGCAGCAGTTGCATGTGTCGGGAGGAGCTGGCGCCACCGGCAGTCGTGGCCGAGTGGTTAAGGCGTCTGACTCGAAATCAGATTGCCTCTGGGAGCGTAGGTTCGAATCCTACCGGCTGCGTGCGATTTTGCGTACAAACGAGCACAAATTTTCGCACGCATGTTTAAGAATACTGATTTTCGCGGCGGCCCCTGCTTCCTGTGGCTATCGGTTCACCTCGCACGGAAGCTAGTAATGCAGAAAACCGTCGCAGGCCCACGAGCGCACCCCCGTCATTTTCTCGCGCCGTCGCCGTGTTCGTGAGTACGCAGACGTGCTTGAAAGTGTTGGACAGAGCGAGCATTCATTTCTTTTTAAGAATCGCAATTGAGTCATTCGAGTGCGGCACAGGCAGTGGTGCAGCGTTTCTTTTCGTAAGATCTCGCAGCTGCTTGAAAGTACGTCCATCGTTTAAGACGAGAGAAAACTAGCGTCAGCGGTGCGTCAGTGGGAAGTCGGTGAAGTCGCCATTGGAGCCACAAGCCAGTAATTACGACACGCGAATCACTGCCACACATTGCAGCTGTACCATAATCCTTGGCAGGCGGACAGGGTAGCTGAGTCGGCAGAGCACTATGCCTTCAACCAAAAGGTCCCGCGTTCAAGCCCCTGTCCGGGCGAAAATTAATACACTGTCGTAACGGCTACTGCGCTGGCCACGGAAGCACTACTGAAACGAGTGAGGCCATGTCGTTTTCTGCCGTCAGGTTGCTTTAAAAGGAGCCGTTTTCACTTGTCGGCAGACGCTTGTGTGACCGGCAGTCGTGGCCGAGTGGTTAAGGCGTCTGACTAGAAATCAGATTCCCTCTGGGAGCGTAGGTTCGAGTCCTACCGACTGCGTTTCATTTTTGTGTCAAGAGGTGAAGAGCATCTCCAACGGAACCGTGAAATGAGCGAATACGTGGGAAACATTGCATTCGAGACGCTTGTGAATTTTCCAATCGCCCAGTGAGTGTCGAGAAAACACGTAGCTCCTCTGCTTCAACGTATGAGACGTAAAAACTGCTGCAATTTGATTTTACATCGTGTGTCAGTTTTCTTCGATAGTCTGTTACGAGCCTAGCGTGATGCGTTTGTAGACAGCATTTCAGAGGACGCTTAATTAGTAACAGCTCCATGCAACGATTGCCCAACAGTAAAGGACAAGAGGCAATGTGTCCGTAGCATAGTGGGAGGTGTAGTAACGTGAGGTGAGCCCGGATAGCTCAGTCGGTAGAGCATAAGGCATTTGACGTGAGGGTCCAGGGTTCAAGTCCCTGTGCGGGCGGAAATTTTAATACTTTGGTAGCGGCTCGCCTAGTAGCGGTGAAAGCACGACGGAAAAGAATGCAGCTGTGCCGTTTCCTGGCACTGCAGTGCTCTAAACGGCAGCAGTTGCATGTGTCGGGAGGAGCTGGCGCCACCGGCAGTCGTGGCCGAGTGGTTAAGGCGTCTGACTCGAAATCAGATTGCCTCTGGGAGCGTAGGTTCGAATCCTACCGGCTGCGTGCGATTTTGCGTACAAACGAGCACAAATTTTCGCACGCATGTTTAAGAATACTGATTTTCGCGGCGGCCCCTGCTTCCTGTGGCTATCGGTTCACCTCGCACGGAAGCTAGTAATGCAGAAAACCGTCGCAGGCCCACGAGCGCACCCCCGTCATTTTCTCGCGCCGTCGCCGTGTTCGTGAGTACGCAGACGTGCTTGAAAGTGTTGGACAGAGCGAGCATTCATTTCTTTTTAAGAATCGCAATTGAGTCATTCGAGTGCGGCACAGGCAGTGGTGCAGCGTTTCTTTTCGTAAGATCTCGCAGCTGCTTGAAAGTACGTCCATCGTTTAAGACGAGAGAAAACTAGCGTCAGCGGTGCGTCAGTGGGAAGTCGGTGAAGTCGCCATTGGAGCCACAAGCCAGTAATTACGACACGCGAATCACTGCCACACATTGCAGCTGTACCATAATCCTTGGCAGGCGGACAGGGTAGCTGAGTCGGCAGAGCACTATGCCTTCAACCAAAAGGTCCCGCGTTCAAGCCCCTGTCCGGGCGAAAATTAATACACTGTCGTAACGGCTACTGCGCTGGCCACGGAAGCACTACTGAAACGAGTGAGGCCATGTCGTTTTCTGCCGTCAGGTTGCTTTAAAAGGAGCCGTTTTCACTTGTCGGCAGACGCTTGTGTGACCGGCAGTCGTGGCCGAGTGGTTAAGGCGTCTGACTAGAAATCAGATTCCCTCTGGGAGCGTAGGTTCGAGTCCTACCGACTGCGTTTCATTTTTGTGTCAAGAGGTGAAGAGCATCTCCAACGGAACCGTGAAATGAGCGAATACGTGGGAAACATTGCATTCGAGACGCTTGTGAATTTTCCAATCGCCCAGTGAGTGTCGAGAAAACACGTAGCTCCTCTGCTTCAACGTATGAGACGTAAAAACTGCTGCAATTTGATTTTACATCGTGTGTCAGTTTTCTTCGATAGTCTGTTACGAGCCTAGCGTGATGCGTTTGTAGACAGCATTTCAGAGGACGCTTAATTAGTAACAGCTCCATGCAACGATTGCCCAACAGTAAAGGACAAGAGGCAATGTGTCCGTAGCATAGTGGGAGGTGTAGTAACGTGAGGTGAGCCCGGATAGCTCAGTCGGTAGAGCATAAGGCATTTGACGTGAGGGTCCAGGGTTCAAGTCCCTGTGCGGGCGGAAATTTTAATACTTTGGTAGCGGCTCGCCTAGTAGCGGTGAAAGCACGACGGAAAAGAATGCAGCTGTGCCGTTTCCTGGCACTGCAGTGCTCTAAACGGCAGCAGTTGCATGTGTCGGGAGGAGCTGGCGCCACCGGCAGTCGTGGCCGAGTGGTTAAGGCGTCTGACTCGAAATCAGATTGCCTCTGGGAGCGTAGGTTCGAATCCTACCGGCTGCGTGCGATTTTGCGTACAAACGAGCACAAATTTTCGCACGCATGTTTAAGAATACTGATTTTCGCGGCGGCCCCTGCTTCCTGTGGCTATCGGTTCACCTCGCACGGAAGCTAGTAATGCAGAAAACCGTCGCAGGCCCACGAGCGCACCCCCGTCATTTTCTCGCGCCGTCGCCGTGTTCGTGAGTACGCAGACGTGCTTGAAAGTGTTGGACAGAGCGAGCATTCATTTCTTTTTAAGAATCGCAATTGAGTCATTCGAGTGCGGCACAGGCAGTGGTGCAGCGTTTCTTTTCGTAAGATCTCGCAGCTGCTTGAAAGTACGTCCATCGTTTAAGACGAGAGAAAACTAGCGTCAGCGGTGCGTCAGTGGGAAGTCGGTGAAGTCGCCATTGGAGCCACAAGCCAGTAATTACGACACGCGAATCACTGCCACACATTGCAGCTGTACCATAATCCTTGGCAGGCGGACAGGGTAGCTGAGTCGGCAGAGCACTATGCCTTCAACCAAAAGGTCCCGCGTTCAAGCCCCTGTCCGGGCGAAAATTAATACACTGTCGTAACGGCTACTGCGCTGGCCACGGAAGCACTACTGAAACGAGTGAGGCCATGTCGTTTTCTGCCGTCAGGTTGCTTTAAAAGGAGCCGTTTTCACTTGTCGGCAGACGCTTGTGTGACCGGCAGTCGTGGCCGAGTGGTTAAGGCGTCTGACTAGAAATCAGATTCCCTCTGGGAGCGTAGGTTCGAGTCCTACCGACTGCGTTTCATTTTTGTGTCAAGAGGTGAAGAGCATCTCCAACGGAACCGTGAAATGAGCGAATACGTGGGAAACATTGCATTCGAGACGCTTGTGAATTTTCCAATCGCCCAGTGAGTGTCGAGAAAACACGTAGCTCCTCTGCTTCAACGTATGAGACGTAAAAACTGCTGCAATTTGATTTTACATCGTGTGTCAGTTTTCTTCGATAGTCTGTTACGAGCCTAGCGTGATGCGTTTGTAGACAGCATTTCAGAGGACGCTTAATTAGTAACAGCTCCATGCAACGATTGCCCAACAGTAAAGGACAAGAGGCAATGTGTCCGTAGCATAGTGGGAGGTGTAGTAACGTGAGGTGAGCCCGGATAGCTCAGTCGGTAGAGCATAAGGCATTTGACGTGAGGGTCCAGGGTTCAAGTCCCTGTGCGGGCGGAAATTTTAATACTTTGGTAGCGGCTCGCCTAGTAGCGGTGAAAGCACGACGGAAAAGAATGCAGCTGTGCCGTTTCCTGGCACTGCAGTGCTCTAAACGGCAGCAGTTGCATGTGTCGGGAGGAGCTGGCGCCACCGGCAGTCGTGGCCGAGTGGTTAAGGCGTCTGACTCGAAATCAGATTGCCTCTGGGAGCGTAGGTTCGAATCCTACCGGCTGCGTGCGATTTTGCGTACAAACGAGCACAAATTTTCGCACGCATGTTTAAGAATACTGATTTTCGCGGCGGCCCCTGCTTCCTGTGGCTATCGGTTCACCTCGCACGGAAGCTAGTAATGCAGAAAACCGTCGCAGGCCCACGAGCGCACCCCCGTCATTTTCTCGCGCCGTCGCCGTGTTCGTGAGTACGCAGACGTGCTTGAAAGTGTTGGACAGAGCGAGCATTCATTTCTTTTTAAGAATCGCAATTGAGTCATTCGAGTGCGGCACAGGCAGTGGTGCAGCGTTTCTTTTCGTAAGATCTCGCAGCTGCTTGAAAGTACGTCCATCGTTTAAGACGAGAGAAAACTAGCGTCAGCGGTGCGTCAGTGGGAAGTCGGTGAAGTCGCCATTGGAGCCACAAGCCAGTAATTACGACACGCGAATCACTGCCACACATTGCAGCTGTACCATAATCCTTGGCAGGCGGACAGGGTAGCTGAGTCGGCAGAGCACTATGCCTTCAACCAAAAGGTCCCGCGTTCAAGCCCCTGTCCGGGCGAAAATTAATACACTGTCGTAACGGCTACTGCGCTGGCCACGGAAGCACTACTGAAACGAGTGAGGCCATGTCGTTTTCTGCCGTCAGGTTGCTTTAAAAGGAGCCGTTTTCACTTGTCGGCAGACGCTTGTGTGACCGGCAGTCGTGGCCGAGTGGTTAAGGCGTCTGACTAGAAATCAGATTCCCTCTGGGAGCGTAGGTTCGAGTCCTACCGACTGCGTTTCATTTTTGTGTCAAGAGGTGAAGAGCATCTCCAACGGAACCGTGAAATGAGCGAATACGTGGGAAACATTGCATTCGAGACGCTTGTGAATTTTCCAATCGCCCAGTGAGTGTCGAGAAAACACGTAGCTCCTCTGCTTCAACGTATGAGACGTAAAACTGCTGCAATTTGATTTTACATCGTGTGTCAGTTTTCTTCGATAGTCTGTTACGAGCCTAGCGTGATGCGTTTGTAGACAGCATTTCAGAGGACGCTTAATTAGTAACAGCTCCATGCAACGATTGCCCAACAGTAAAGGACAAGAGGCAATGTGTCCGTAGCATAGTGGGAGGTGTAGTAACGTGAGGTGAGCCCGGATAGCTCAGTCGGTAGAGCATAAGGCATTTGACGTGAGGGTCCAGGGTTCAAGTCCCTGTGCGGGCGGAAATTTTAATACTTTGGTAGCGGCTCGCCTAGTAGCGGTGAAAGCACGACGGAAAAGAATGCAGCTGTGCCGTTTCCTGGCACTGCAGTGCTCTAAACGGCAGCAGTTGCATGTGTCGGGAGGAGCTGGCGCCACCGGCAGTCGTGGCCGAGTGGTTAAGGCGTCTGACTCGAAATCAGATTGCCTCTGGGAGCGTAGGTTCGAATCCTACCGGCTGCGTGCGATTTTGCGTACAAACGAGCACAAATTTTCGCACGCATGTTTAAGAATACTGATTTTCGCGGCGGCCCCTGCTTCCTGTGGCTATCGGTTCACCTCGCACGGAAGCTAGTAATGCAGAAAACCGTCGCAGGCCCACGAGCGCACCCCCGTCATTTTCTCGCGCCGTCGCCGTGTTCGTGAGTACGCAGACGTGCTTGAAAGTGTTGGACAGAGCGAGCATTCATTTCTTTTTAAGAATCGCAATTGAGTCATTCGAGTGCGGCACAGGCAGTGGTGCAGCGTTTCTTTTCGTAAGATCTCGCAGCTGCTTGAAAGTACGTCCATCGTTTAAGACGAGAGAAAACTAGCGTCAGCGGTGCGTCAGTGGGAAGTCGGTGAAGTCGCCATTGGAGCCACAAGCCAGTAATTACGACACGCGAATCACTGCCACACATTGCAGCTGTACCATAATCCTTGGCAGGCGGACAGGGTAGCTGAGTCGGCAGAGCACTATGCCTTCAACCAAAAGGTCCCGCGTTCAAGCCCCTGTCCGGGCGAAAATTAATACACTGTCGTAACGGCTACTGCGCTGGCCACGGAAGCACTACTGAAACGAGTGAGGCCATGTCGTTTTCTGCCGTCAGGTTGCTTTAAAAGGAGCCGTTTTCACTTGTCGGCAGACGCTTGTGTGACCGGCAGTCGTGGCCGAGTGGTTAAGGCGTCTGACTAGAAATCAGATTCCCTCTGGAGCGTAGGTTCGAGTCCTACCGACTGCGTTTCATTTTTGTGTCAAGAGGTGAAGAGCATCTCCAACGGAACCGTGAAATGAGCGAATACGTGGGAAACATTGCATTCGAGACGCTTGTGAATTTTCCAATCGCCCAGTGAGTGTCGAGAAAACACGTAGCTCCTCTGCTTCAACGTATGAGACGTAAAAACTGCTGCAATTTGATTTTACATCGTGTGTCAGTTTTCTTCGATAGTCTGTTACGAGCCTAGCGTGATGCGTTTGTAGACAGCATTTCAGAGGACGCTTAATTAGTAACAGCTCCATGCAACGATTGCCCAACAGTAAAGGACAAGAGGCAATGTGTCCGTAGCATAGTGGGAGGTGTAGTAACGTGAGGTGAGCCCGGATAGCTCAGTCGGTAGAGCATAAGGCATTTGACGTGAGGGTCCAGGGTTCAAGTCCCTGTGCGGGCGGAAATTTTAATACTTTGGTAGCGGCTCGCCTAGTAGCGGTGAAAGCACGACGGAAAAGAATGCAGCTGTGCCGTTTCCTGGCACTGCAGTGCTCTAAACGGCAGCAGTTGCATGTGTCGGGAGGAGCTGGCGCCACCGGCAGTCGTGGCCGAGTGGTTAAGGCGTCTGACTCGAAATCAGATTGCCTCTGGGAGCGTAGGTTCGAATCCTACCGGCTGCGTGCGATTTTGCGTACAAACGAGCACAAATTTTCGCACGCATGTTTAAGAATACTGATTTTCGCGGCGGCCCCTGCTTCCTGTGGCTATCGGTTCACCTCGCACGGAAGCTAGTAATGCAGAAAACCGTCGCAGGCCCACGAGCGCACCCCCGTCATTTTCTCGCGCCGTCGCCGTGTTCGTGAGTACGCAGACGTGCTTGAAAGTGTTGGACAGAGCGAGCATTCATTTCTTTTTAAGAATCGCAATTGAGTCATTCGAGTGCGGCACAGGCAGTGGTGCAGCGTTTCTTTTCGTAAGATCTCGCAGCTGCTTGAAAGTACGTCCATCGTTTAAGACGAGAGAAAACTAGCGTCAGCGGTGCGTCAGTGGGAAGTCGGTGAAGTCGCCATTGGAGCCACAAGCCAGTAATTACGACACGCGAATCACTGCCACACATTGCAGCTGTACCATAATCCTTGGCAGGCGGACAGGGTAGCTGAGTCGGCAGAGCACTATGCCTTCAACCAAAAGGTCCCGCGTTCAAGCCCCTGTCCGGGCGAAAATTAATACACTGTCGTAACGGCTACTGCGCTGGCCACGGAAGCACTACTGAAACGAGTGAGGCCATGTCGTTTTCTGCCGTCAGGTTGCTTTAAAAGGAGCCGTTTTCACTTGTCGGCAGACGCTTGTGTGACCGGCAGTCGTGGCCGAGTGGTTAAGGCGTCTGACTAGAAATCAGATTCCCTCTGGGAGCGTAGGTTCGAGTCCTACCGACTGCGTTTCATTTTTGTGTCAAGAGGTGAAGAGCATCTCCAACGGAACCGTGAAATGAGCGAATACGTGGGAAACATTGCATTCGAGACGCTTGTGAATTTTCCAATCGCCCAGTGAGTGTCGAGAAAACACGTAGCTCCTCTGCTTCAACGTATGAGACGTAAAAACTGCTGCAATTTGATTTTACATCGTGTGTCAGTTTTCTTCGATAGTCTGTTACGAGCCTAGCGTGATGCGTTTGTAGACAGCATTTCAGAGGACGCTTAATTAGTAACAGCTCCATGCAACGATTGCCCAACAGTAAAGGACAAGAGGCAATGTGTCCGTAGCATAGTGGGAGGTGTAGTAACGTGAGGTGAGCCCGGATAGCTCAGTCGGTAGAGCATAAGGCATTTGACGTGAGGGTCCAGGGTTCAAGTCCCTGTGCGGGCGGAAATTTTAATACTTTGGTAGCGGCTCGCCTAGTAGCGGTGAAAGCACGACGGAAAAGAATGCAGCTGTGCCGTTTCCTGGCACTGCAGTGCTCTAAACGGCAGCAGTTGCATGTGTCGGGAGGAGCTGGCGCCACCGGCAGTCGTGGCCGAGTGGTTAAGGCGTCTGACTCGAAATCAGATTGCCTCTGGGAGCGTAGGTTCGAATCCTACCGGCTGCGTGCGATTTTGCGTACAAACGAGCACAAATTTTCGCACGCATGTTTAAGAATACTGATTTTCGCGGCGGCCCCTGCTTCCTGTGGCTATCGGTTCACCTCGCACGGAAGCTAGTAATGCAGAAAACCGTCGCAGGCCCACGAGCGCACCCCCGTCATTTTCTCGCGCCGTCGCCGTGTTCGTGAGTACGCAGACGTGCTTGAAAGTGTTGGACAGAGCGAGCATTCATTTCTTTTTAAGAATCGCAATTGAGTCATTCGAGTGCGGCACAGGCAGTGGTGCAGCGTTTCTTTTCGTAAGATCTCGCAGCTGCTTGAAAGTACGTCCATCGTTTAAGACGAGAGAAAACTAGCGTCAGTGGGAAGTCGGTGAAGTCGCCATTGGAGCCACAAGCCAGTAATTACGACACGCGAATCACTGCCACACATTGCAGCTGTACCATAATCCTTGGCAGGCGGACAGGGTAGCTGAGTCGGCAGAGCACTATGCCTTCAACCAAAAGGTCCCGCGTTCAAGCCCCTGTCCGGGCGAAAATTAATACACTGTCGTAACGGCTACTGCGCTGGCCACGGAAGCACTACTGAAACGAGTGAGGCCATGTCG
>NW_026046560.1:0-74756 GCF_023864275.1 Schistocerca cancellata
GATCCGGGGTTCGATTCCCGGCCACCGCAACGGGCGAAACTTTTTGCGTATGAGTATGTGAGCCACGTGCTGTTAAATTAACGTTTTCTTTCCGTCGTTGCTCAACGCAGGCCATCCTGTAGTATGTCCCGACTTGTCCCGACTTTGCTCGGCTGACGCGAAAGCTGACGCTTGGAATTCGCCCTTATCAAAAGGACAGGCGCTATAAACGACTGTGAGAGGTGAGGTGTGGCGAGGTACCAAACGACAGGCAAACCGCGAAATTTTCTGCTCCTCCTTCCTAAAGAAAAAAAGAAAGAAAAACGGACGCAGTCGGTAGGACTCGAACCTACGCTCCCAGAGGGAATCTGATTTCTAGTCAGACGCCTTAACCACTCGGCCACGACTGCTCGTATCTGAAGCTTCCCTCGAATCGTGAAAAATCTAACCGGTCTGCGCAGAATGTTGACAGGAAACGAACTCTGTGCACTGATTACGGCAGGGCTACCAGCGCTACGAGACGAGCCATTACGGAAGCGTTAAAATCTTCGCCCGGACAGGGACTCGAACCTGGACCCTTAGGTTTAAAAGCCTAATGCTCTACCGACTGAGCTATCCGGGCTCATGCCCGTTGTGGGTGGAGCGGCTGCAAGCAATGTGAATAATTGGAACGCGTGTGTAGGCGTACTACGGTAATTGCTGGCTTCTGCGCAACTGGCCACTTCACCGACTTCCCACTGACGCTGGTAGCAGCCCAACAGCGGACTAGTGCCTCTTCTGCCTTTATCCCGGTGCTGACAGTAATTGCATCTTGTGCCTGTTTTTCCCGATTACGTTCGGTTGAAGCTCCGGAAGGAGGGCGACAAACGAAGGTTGGAAGGCCAAAACATGGAGGGACGTGTGCGCAAAAACTTCTCTTCCGGTACCGGGAATCGAACCCGGGCCTCCTGGGTGAAAGCCAGGTATCCTAGCCACTAGACCACACCGGATTTGCTCGGTAAACGTGAGATTTACTCCCTCTCCTCCCGCATTTCGTGCTGAATCCGGACTCAGTGGTGCTCTCTGTTTGCGAGCGTATTTGTGCGTGCAGACTGGCATGGCGCACAGCTCGAAACTGACTATTCATTGCTGTTTGCATCATATTTTACTCATAACAGGGGAGGAGAAAGATCAAAGTTTGTACCCTTGCCATAATTGGAAGTAAACATTTTTACGCTGAGGCGTGGACTCCTTGGGGATAACAAACGACAATTAAGTTCGTTCCCTAGCAACAGCAGCGCCCGTTAATTCAGCCATGATGTACAGCAAATTAAATGCCCGGGTGAGGATCGAACTCACGACCTTAAGATTATGAGACTTACGCGCTACCTACTGCGCTACCGAGGCACGTTGCAAACAAGCGTCCCAGGAAACTTGGTAAGTCCCACATATTAGAGATAGACAGTTTGCGCTTTCTCAAGAATCTGCTGTGTTGCTACACGTGCTTTCCGACTGGCTAGATTAAACTGCTGCCCGCAGCTTTTTCAACGGAAAGCAGCACTGCCTGAGGTAACAGTACATCGCCCTTGCGGCACCTGGACACAGCGGCCTGTAGGGGCCAGGCCGACGCTAGAGTTCAGAAATAGCACGCGACCGTCCAAGTACGGCCTCTTGCGTGCTGCGTGTTTGGTTCTTCTCACAGCGAATCTGCTTACACATTCCTGAGGCTGACGCAGCTCAAGCGGGCAATCGGCGCGGCGGCATTATAGCGAGAACAGCAAAACGATGCATCGGCCGGGAATCGAAGCCGGGCCGCCCCGCGTGGTAGGCGAACAACCTACCACTTTTTTAGTTGTTTCTCATTTTGTTAGTTGCACTTGTTGGGGGCGGACGTCCGATGGCCGTCCGTGCTTGCCGAGCATATTCCCGAGCAGCTGTCTGCAGGGAAAGTGGGATTGCCACCCAGCGACGTCGGATACGACCGAAAAAAGTGCTACACACGCGGAGTCCCCCACTACACTGCCTTATAGCGACCGCTCATCACTATCGTGTGAGTAACGTTGCGGCCGCGGCGACGAGTCTTGCCCAAGACGCAGCGTGCGTGGAGGCGCTACCCGAATGCGTGTGGATGCACCCTCCTACCTCGTAAAGCGCCTACAGCTACTATCACCGTGGGCCGCTGGCGGCGGGCGGGAAGCCGACACAGCGCGGCGTTGCGAGCAGCGGCTGTGCGGTGGTGGTGTAATGGTGAGCATAGTTGCCTTCCAAGCAGTTGATCCGGGTTCGATTCCCGGCCACCGCAACGGGCGAAACTTTTTGCGTATGAGTATGTGAGCCACGTGCTGTTAAATTAACGTTTTCTTTCCGTCGTTGCTCCACGCAGGCCATCCTGTAGTATGTCCCGACTTGTCCCGACTTTGCTCGGCTGACGCGAAAGCTGACGCTTGGAATTCGCCCTTATCAAAAGGACAGGCGCTATAAACGACTGTGAGAGGTGAGGTGTGGCGAGGTACCAAAACGACAGGCAAACCGCGAAATTTTCTGCTCCTCCTTCCTAAAGAAAAAAAGAAAAGAAAAACGGACGCAGTCGGTAGGACTCGAACCTACGCTCCCAGAGGGAATCTGATTTCTAGTCAGACGCCTTAACCACTCGGCCACGACTGCTCGTATCTGAAGCTTCCCTCGAATCGTGAAAAATCTAACCGGTCTGCGCAGAATGTTGACAGGAAACGAACTCTGTGCACTGATTACGGCAGGGCTACCAGCGCTACGAGACGAGCCATTACGGAAGCGTTAAAAATCTTCGCCCGGACAGGGACTCGAACCCTGGACCCTTAGGTTAAAAGCCTAATGCTCTACCGACTGAGCTATCCGGGCTCATGCCCGTTGTGGGTGGAGCGGCTGCAAGCAATGTGAATAATTGGAACGCGTGTGTAGGCGTACTACGGTAATTGCTGGCTTCTGGCGCAACTGGCCACTTCACCGACTTCCCACTGACGCTGGTAGCAGCCCAACAGCGGACTAGTGCCTCTTCTGCCTTTATCCCGGTGCTGACAGTAATTGCATCTTGTGCCTGTTTTCCCCGATTACGTTCGGTTGAAGCTCCGGAAGGAGGGCGACAAACGAAGGTTGGAAGGCCAAAACATGGAGGGACGTGTGCGCAAAAACTTCTCTTCCGGTACCGGGAATCGAACCCGGGCCTCCTGGGTGAAAGCCAGGTATCCTAGCCACTAGACCACACCGGATTTGCTCGGTAAACGTGAGATTTACTCCCTCTCCTCCCGCATTTCGTGCTGAATCCGGACTCAGTGGTGCTCTCTGTTTGCGAGCGTATTTGTGCGTGCAGACTGGCATGGCGCACAGCTCGAAACTGACTATTCATTGCTGTTTGCATCATATTTTACTCATAACAGGGGAGGAGAAAGATCAAAGTTGTACCTTGCCATAATTGGAAGTAAACATTTTTACGCTGAGGCGTGGACTCCTTGGGGATAACAAACGACAATTAAGTTCGTTCCCTAGCAACAGCAGCGCCGTTAATTCAGCCATGATGTACAGCAAATTAAATGCCCCGGGTGAGGATCGAACTCACGACCTTAAGATTATGAGACTTACGCGCTACCTACTGCGCTACCGAGGCACGTTGCAACAAGCGTCCCAGGAAACTTGGTAAGTCCCACATATTAGAGATAGACAGTTTGCGCTTTCTCAAGAATCTGCTGTGTTGCTACACGTGCTTTCCCGACTGGCTAGATTAAACTGCTGCCGCAGCTTTTTCAACGGAAAGCAGCACTGCCTGAGGTAACAGTACATCGCCCTTGCGGCACCTGGACACAGCGGCCTGTAGGGCCAGGCCGACGCTAGAGTTCAGAAATAGCACGCGACCGTCCAAGTACGGCCTCTTGCGTGCTGCGTGTTTGGTTCTTCTCACAGCGAATCCTGCTACACATTCCTGAGGCTGACGCAGCTCAAGCGGGCAATCGGCGCGGCGGCATTATAGCGAGAACAGCAAAACGATGCATCGGCCGGGAATCGAAGCCGGGCCGCCCGCGTGGTAGGCGAACAACCTACCACTTTTTTAGTTGTTGTTCTCATTTTGTTAGTTGCACTTGTTGGGGGCGGACGTCCGATGCCGTCCGTGCTTGCCGAGCATATTCCCGAGCAGCTGTCTGCAGGGAAAGTGGGATTGCCACCCAGCGACGTCGGATACGACCGAAAAAAGTGCTACACACGCGGAGTCCCCCACTACACTGCCTTATAGCGACCGCTCATCACTATCGTGTGAGTAACGTTGCGGCCGCGGCGACGAGTCTTGCCCAAAGACGCAGCGTGCGTGGAGGCGCTACCCGAATGCGTGTGGATGCACCCTCCTACCTCGTAAAGCGCCTACAGCTACTATCACCGTGGGCCGCTGGGCGGCGGGCGGGAAGCCGACACAGCGCGGCGTTGCGAGCAGCGGCTGTGCGGTGGTGGTGTAATGGTGAGCATAGTTGCCTTCCAAGCAGTTGATCCGGGTTCGATTCCCGGCCACCGCAACGGGCGAAACTTTTTGCGTATGAGTATGTGAGCCACGTGCTGTTAAATTAACGTTTTCTTTCCGTCGTTGCTCCACGCAGGCCATCCTGTAGTATGTCCCGACTTGTCCCGACTTTGCTCGGCTGACGCGAAAGCTGACGCTTGGAATTCGCCCTTATCAAAAGGACAGGCGCTATAAACGACTGTGAGAGGTGAGGTGTGGCGAGGTACCAAAACGACAGGCAAACCGCGAAATTTTCTGCTCCTCCTTCCTAAAGAAAAAAAGAAAAGAAAAACGGACGCAGTCGGTAGGACTCGAACCTACGCTCCCAGAGGGAATCTGATTTCTAGTCAGACGCCTTAACCACTCGGCCACGACTGCTCGTATCTGAAGCTTCCCTCGAATCGTGAAAAATCTAACCGGTCTGCGCAGAATGTTGACAGGAAACGAACTCTGTGCACTGATTACGGCAGGGCTACCAGCGCTACGAGACGAGCCATTACGGAAGCGTTAAAAATCTTCGCCCGGACAGGGACTCGAACCCTGGACCCTTAGGTTAAAAGCCTAATGCTCTACCGACTGAGCTATCCGGGCTCATGCCCGTTGTGGGTGGAGCGGCTGCAAGCAATGTGAATAATTGGAACGCGTGTGTAGGCGTACTACGGTAATTGCTGGCTTCTGGCGCAACTGGCCACTTCACCGACTTCCCACTGACGCTGGTAGCAGCCCAACAGCGGACTAGTGCCTCTTCTGCCTTTATCCCGGTGCTGACAGTAATTGCATCTTGTGCCTGTTTTCCCCGATTACGTTCGGTTGAAGCTCCGGAAGGAGGGCGACAAACGAAGGTTGGAAGGCCAAAACATGGAGGGACGTGTGCGCAAAAACTTCTCTTCCGGTACCGGGAATCGAACCCGGGCCTCCTGGGTGAAAGCCAGGTATCCTAGCCACTAGACCACACCGGATTTGCTCGGTAAACGTGAGATTTACTCCCTCTCCTCCCGCATTTCGTGCTGAATCCGGACTCAGTGGTGCTCTCTGTTTGCGAGCGTATTTGTGCGTGCAGACTGGCATGGCGCACAGCTCGAAACTGACTATTCATTGCTGTTTGCATCATATTTTACTCATAACAGGGGAGGAGAAAGATCAAAGTTGTACCTTGCCATAATTGGAAGTAAACATTTTTACGCTGAGGCGTGGACTCCTTGGGGATAACAAACGACAATTAAGTTCGTTCCCTAGCAACAGCAGCGCCGTTAATTCAGCCATGATGTACAGCAAATTAAATGCCCCGGGTGAGGATCGAACTCACGACCTTAAGATTATGAGACTTACGCGCTACCTACTGCGCTACCGAGGCACGTTGCAACAAGCGTCCCAGGAAACTTGGTAAGTCCCACATATTAGAGATAGACAGTTTGCGCTTTCTCAAGAATCTGCTGTGTTGCTACACGTGCTTTCCCGACTGGCTAGATTAAACTGCTGCCGCAGCTTTTTCAACGGAAAGCAGCACTGCCTGAGGTAACAGTACATCGCCCTTGCGGCACCTGGACACAGCGGCCTGTAGGGCCAGGCCGACGCTAGAGTTCAGAAATAGCACGCGACCGTCCAAGTACGGCCTCTTGCGTGCTGCGTGTTTGGTTCTTCTCACAGCGAATCCTGCTACACATTCCTGAGGCTGACGCAGCTCAAGCGGGCAATCGGCGCGGCGGCATTATAGCGAGAACAGCAAAACGATGCATCGGCCGGGAATCGAAGCCGGGCCGCCCGCGTGGTAGGCGAACAACCTACCACTTTTTTAGTTGTTGTTCTCATTTTGTTAGTTGCACTTGTTGGGGGCGGACGTCCGATGCCGTCCGTGCTTGCCGAGCATATTCCCGAGCAGCTGTCTGCAGGGAAAGTGGGATTGCCACCCAGCGACGTCGGATACGACCGAAAAAAGTGCTACACACGCGGAGTCCCCCACTACACTGCCTTATAGCGACCGCTCATCACTATCGTGTGAGTAACGTTGCGGCCGCGGCGACGAGTCTTGCCCAAAGACGCAGCGTGCGTGGAGGCGCTACCCGAATGCGTGTGGATGCACCCTCCTACCTCGTAAAGCGCCTACAGCTACTATCACCGTGGGCCGCTGGCGGCGGGCGGGAAGCCGACACAGCGCGGCGTTGCGAGCAGCGGCTGTGCGGTGGTGGTGTAATGGTGAGCATAGTTGCCTTCCAAGCAGTTGATCCGGGTTCGATTCCCGGCCACCGCAACGGGCGAAACTTTTTGCGTATGAGTATGTGAGCCACGTGCTGTTAAATTAACGTTTTCTTTCCGTCGTTGCTCCACGCAGGCCATCCTGTAGTATGTCCCGACTTGTCCCGACTTTGCTCGGCTGACGCGAAAGCTGACGCTTGGAATTCGCCCTTATCAAAAGGACAGGCGCTATAAACGACTGTGAGAGGTGAGGTGTGGCGAGGTACCAAAACGACAGGCAAACCGCGAAATTTTCTGCTCCTCCTTCCTAAAGAAAAAAAGAAAAGAAAAACGGACGCAGTCGGTAGGACTCGAACCTACGCTCCCAGAGGGAATCTGATTTCTAGTCAGACGCCTTAACCACTCGGCCACGACTGCTCGTATCTGAAGCTTCCCTCGAATCGTGAAAAATCTAACCGGTCTGCGCAGAATGTTGACAGGAAACGAACTCTGTGCACTGATTACGGCAGGGCTACCAGCGCTACGAGACGAGCCATTACGGAAGCGTTAAAAATCTTCGCCCGGACAGGGACTCGAACCCTGGACCCTTAGGTTAAAAGCCTAATGCTCTACCGACTGAGCTATCCGGGCTCATGCCCGTTGTGGGTGGAGCGGCTGCAAGCAATGTGAATAATTGGAACGCGTGTGTAGGCGTACTACGGTAATTGCTGGCTTCTGGCGCAACTGGCCACTTCACCGACTTCCCACTGACGCTGGTAGCAGCCCAACAGCGGACTAGTGCCTCTTCTGCCTTTATCCCGGTGCTGACAGTAATTGCATCTTGTGCCTGTTTTCCCCGATTACGTTCGGTTGAAGCTCCGGAAGGAGGGCGACAAACGAAGGTTGGAAGGCCAAAACATGGAGGGACGTGTGCGCAAAAACTTCTCTTCCGGTACCGGGAATCGAACCCGGGCCTCCTGGGTGAAAGCCAGGTATCCTAGCCACTAGACCACACCGGATTTGCTCGGTAAACGTGAGATTTACTCCCTCTCCTCCCGCATTTCGTGCTGAATCCGGACTCAGTGGTGCTCTCTGTTTGCGAGCGTATTTGTGCGTGCAGACTGGCATGGCGCACAGCTCGAAACTGACTATTCATTGCTGTTTGCATCATATTTTACTCATAACAGGGGAGGAGAAAGATCAAAGTTGTACCTTGCCATAATTGGAAGTAAACATTTTTACGCTGAGGCGTGGACTCCTTGGGGATAACAAACGACAATTAAGTTCGTTCCCTAGCAACAGCAGCGCCGTTAATTCAGCCATGATGTACAGCAAATTAAATGCCCCGGGTGAGGATCGAACTCACGACCTTAAGATTATGAGACTTACGCGCTACCTACTGCGCTACCGAGGCACGTTGCAACAAGCGTCCCAGGAAACTTGGTAAGTCCCACATATTAGAGATAGACAGTTTGCGCTTTCTCAAGAATCTGCTGTGTTGCTACACGTGCTTTCCCGACTGGCTAGATTAAACTGCTGCCGCAGCTTTTTCAACGGAAAGCAGCACTGCCTGAGGTAACAGTACATCGCCCTTGCGGCACCTGGACACAGCGGCCTGTAGGGCCAGGCCGACGCTAGAGTTCAGAAATAGCACGCGACCGTCCAAGTACGGCCTCTTGCGTGCTGCGTGTTTGGTTCTTCTCACAGCGAATCCTGCTACACATTCCTGAGGCTGACGCAGCTCAAGCGGGCAATCGGCGCGGCGGCATTATAGCGAGAACAGCAAAACGATGCATCGGCCGGGAATCGAAGCCGGGCCGCCCGCGTGGTAGGCGAACAACCTACCACTTTTTTAGTTGTTGTTCTCATTTTGTTAGTTGCACTTGTTGGGGGCGGACGTCCGATGCCGTCCGTGCTTGCCGAGCATATTCCCGAGCAGCTGTCTGCAGGGAAAGTGGGATTGCCACCCAGCGACGTCGGATACGACCGAAAAAAGTGCTACACACGCGGAGTCCCCCACTACACTGCCTTATAGCGACCGCTCATCACTATCGTGTGAGTAACGTTGCGGCCGCGGCGACGAGTCTTGCCCAAAGACGCAGCGTGCGTGGAGGCGCTACCCGAATGCGTGTGGATGCACCCTCCTACCTCGTAAAGCGCCTACAGCTACTATCACCGTGGGCCGCTGGCGGCGGGCGGGAAGCCGACACAGCGCGGCGTTGCGAGCAGCGGCTGTGCGGTGGTGGTGTAATGGTGAGCATAGTTGCCTTCCAAGCAGTTGATCCGGGTTCGATTCCCGGCCACCGCAACGGGCGAAACTTTTTGCGTATGAGTATGTGAGCCACGTGCTGTTAAATTAACGTTTTCTTTCCGTCGTTGCTCCACGCAGGCCATCCTGTAGTATGTCCCGACTTGTCCCGACTTTGCTCGGCTGACGCGAAAGCTGACGCTTGGAATTCGCCCTTATCAAAAGGACAGGCGCTATAAACGACTGTGAGAGGTGAGGTGTGGCGAGGTACCAAAACGACAGGCAAACCGCGAAATTTTCTGCTCCTCCTTCCTAAAGAAAAAAAGAAAAGAAAAACGGACGCAGTCGGTAGGACTCGAACCTACGCTCCCAGAGGGAATCTGATTTCTAGTCAGACGCCTTAACCACTCGGCCACGACTGCTCGTATCTGAAGCTTCCCTCGAATCGTGAAAAATCTAACCGGTCTGCGCAGAATGTTGACAGGAAACGAACTCTGTGCACTGATTACGGCAGGGCTACCAGCGCTACGAGACGAGCCATTACGGAAGCGTTAAAAATCTTCGCCCGGACAGGGACTCGAACCCTGGACCCTTAGGTTAAAAGCCTAATGCTCTACCGACTGAGCTATCCGGGCTCATGCCCGTTGTGGGTGGAGCGGCTGCAAGCAATGTGAATAATTGGAACGCGTGTGTAGGCGTACTACGGTAATTGCTGGCTTCTGGCGCAACTGGCCACTTCACCGACTTCCCACTGACGCTGGTAGCAGCCCAACAGCGGACTAGTGCCTCTTCTGCCTTTATCCCGGTGCTGACAGTAATTGCATCTTGTGCCTGTTTTCCCCGATTACGTTCGGTTGAAGCTCCGGAAGGAGGGCGACAAACGAAGGTTGGAAGGCCAAAACATGGAGGGACGTGTGCGCAAAAACTTCTCTTCCGGTACCGGGAATCGAACCCGGGCCTCCTGGGTGAAAGCCAGGTATCCTAGCCACTAGACCACACCGGATTTGCTCGGTAAACGTGAGATTTACTCCCTCTCCTCCCGCATTTCGTGCTGAATCCGGACTCAGTGGTGCTCTCTGTTTGCGAGCGTATTTGTGCGTGCAGACTGGCATGGCGCACAGCTCGAAACTGACTATTCATTGCTGTTTGCATCATATTTTACTCATAACAGGGGAGGAGAAAGATCAAAGTTGTACCTTGCCATAATTGGAAGTAAACATTTTTACGCTGAGGCGTGGACTCCTTGGGGATAACAAACGACAATTAAGTTCGTTCCCTAGCAACAGCAGCGCCGTTAATTCAGCCATGATGTACAGCAAATTAAATGCCCCGGGTGAGGATCGAACTCACGACCTTAAGATTATGAGACTTACGCGCTACCTACTGCGCTACCGAGGCACGTTGCAACAAGCGTCCCAGGAAACTTGGTAAGTCCCACATATTAGAGATAGACAGTTTGCGCTTTCTCAAGAATCTGCTGTGTTGCTACACGTGCTTTCCCGACTGGCTAGATTAAACTGCTGCCGCAGCTTTTTCAACGGAAAGCAGCACTGCCTGAGGTAACAGTACATCGCCCTTGCGGCACCTGGACACAGCGGCCTGTAGGGCCAGGCCGACGCTAGAGTTCAGAAATAGCACGCGACCGTCCAAGTACGGCCTCTTGCGTGCTGCGTGTTTGGTTCTTCTCACAGCGAATCCTGCTACACATTCCTGAGGCTGACGCAGCTCAAGCGGGCAATCGGCGCGGCGGCATTATAGCGAGAACAGCAAAACGATGCATCGGCCGGGAATCGAAGCCGGGCCGCCCGCGTGGTAGGCGAACAACCTACCACTTTTTTAGTTGTTGTTCTCATTTTGTTAGTTGCACTTGTTGGGGGCGGACGTCCGATGCCGTCCGTGCTTGCCGAGCATATTCCCGAGCAGCTGTCTGCAGGGAAAGTGGGATTGCCACCCAGCGACGTCGGATACGACCGAAAAAAGTGCTACACACGCGGAGTCCCCCACTACACTGCCTTATAGCGACCGCTCATCACTATCGTGTGAGTAACGTTGCGGCCGCGGCGACGAGTCTTGCCCAAAGACGCAGCGTGCGTGGAGGCGCTACCCGAATGCGTGTGGATGCACCCTCCTACCTCGTAAAGCGCCTACAGCTACTATCACCGTGGGCCGCTGGCGGCGGGCGGGAAGCCGACACAGCGCGGCGTTGCGAGCAGCGGCTGTGCGGTGGTGGTGTAATGGTGAGCATAGTTGCCTTCCAAGCAGTTGATCCGGGTTCGATTCCCGGCCACCGCAACGGGCGAAACTTTTTGCGTATGAGTATGTGAGCCACGTGCTGTTAAATTAACGTTTTCTTTCCGTCGTTGCTCCACGCAGGCCATCCTGTAGTATGTCCCGACTTGTCCCGACTTTGCTCGGCTGACGCGAAAGCTGACGCTTGGAATTCGCCCTTATCAAAAGGACAGGCGCTATAAACGACTGTGAGAGGTGAGGTGTGGCGACGGTACCAAAACGACAGGCAAACCGCGAAATTTTCTGCTCCTCCTTCCTAAAGAAAAAAAGAAAAGAAAAACGGACGCAGTCGGTAGGACTCGAACCTACGCTCCCAGAGGGAATCTGATTTCTAGTCAGACGCCTTAACCACTCGGCCACGACTGCTCGTATCTGAAGCTTCCCTCGAATCGTGAAAAATCTAACCGGTCTGCGCAGAATGTTGACAGGAAACGAACTCTGTGCACTGATTACGGCAGGGCTACCAGCGCTACGAGACGAGCCATTACGGAAGCGTTAAAAATCTTCGCCCGGACAGGGACTCGAACCCTGGACCCTTAGGTTAAAAGCCTAATGCTCTACCGACTGAGCTATCCGGGCTCATGCCCGTTGTGGGTGGAGCGGCTGCAAGCAATGTGAATAATTGGAACGCGTGTGTAGGCGTACTACGGTAATTGCTGGCTTCTGGCGCAACTGGCCACTTCACCGACTTCCCACTGACGCTGGTAGCAGCCCAACAGCGGACTAGTGCCTCTTCTGCCTTTATCCCGGTGCTGACAGTAATTGCATCTTGTGCCTGTTTTCCCCGATTACGTTCGGTTGAAGCTCCGGAAGGAGGGCGACAAACGAAGGTTGGAAGGCCAAAACATGGAGGGACGTGTGCGCAAAAACTTCTCTTCCGGTACCGGGAATCGAACCCGGGCCTCCTGGGTGAAAGCCAGGTATCCTAGCCACTAGACCACACCGGATTTGCTCGGTAAACGTGAGATTTACTCCCTCTCCTCCCGCATTTCGTGCTGAATCCGGACTCAGTGGTGCTCTCTGTTTGCGAGCGTATTTGTGCGTGCAGACTGGCATGGCGCACAGCTCGAAACTGACTATTCATTGCTGTTTGCATCATATTTTACTCATAACAGGGGAGGAGAAAGATCAAAGTTGTACCTTGCCATAATTGGAAGTAAACATTTTTACGCTGAGGCGTGGACTCCTTGGGGATAACAAACGACAATTAAGTTCGTTCCCTAGCAACAGCAGCGCCGTTAATTCAGCCATGATGTACAGCAAATTAAATGCCCCGGGTGAGGATCGAACTCACGACCTTAAGATTATGAGACTTACGCGCTACCTACTGCGCTACCGAGGCACGTTGCAACAAGCGTCCCAGGAAACTTGGTAAGTCCCACATATTAGAGATAGACAGTTTGCGCTTTCTCAAGAATCTGCTGTGTTGCTACACGTGCTTTCCCGACTGGCTAGATTAAACTGCTGCCGCAGCTTTTTCAACGGAAAGCAGCACTGCCTGAGGTAACAGTACATCGCCCTTGCGGCACCTGGACACAGCGGCCTGTAGGGCCAGGCCGACGCTAGAGTTCAGAAATAGCACGCGACCGTCCAAGTACGGCCTCTTGCGTGCTGCGTGTTTGGTTCTTCTCACAGCGAATCCTGCTACACATTCCTGAGGCTGACGCAGCTCAAGCGGGCAATCGGCGCGGCGGCATTATAGCGAGAACAGCAAAACGATGCATCGGCCGGGAATCGAAGCCGGGCCGCCCGCGTGGTAGGCGAACAACCTACCACTTTTTTAGTTGTTGTTCTCATTTTGTTAGTTGCACTTGTTGGGGGCGGACGTCCGATGCCGTCCGTGCTTGCCGAGCATATTCCCGAGCAGCTGTCTGCAGGGAAAGTGGGATTGCCACCCAGCGACGTCGGATACGACCGAAAAAAGTGCTACACACGCGGAGTCCCCCACTACACTGCCTTATAGCGACCGCTCATCACTATCGTGTGAGTAACGTTGCGGCCGCGGCGACGAGTCTTGCCCAAAGACGCAGCGTGCGTGGAGGCGCTACCCGAATGCGTGTGGATGCACCCTCCTACCTCGTAAAGCGCCTACAGCTACTATCACCGTGGGCCGCTGGCGGCGGGCGGGAAGCCGACACAGCGCGGCGTTGCGAGCAGCGGCTGTGCGGTGGTGGTGTAATGGTGAGCATAGTTGCCTTCCAAGCAGTTGATCCGGGTTCGATTCCCGGCCACCGCAACGGGCGAAACTTTTTGCGTATGAGTATGTGAGCCACGTGCTGTTAAATTAACGTTTTCTTTCCGTCGTTGCTCCACGCAGGCCATCCTGTAGTATGTCCCGACTTGTCCCGACTTTGCTCGGCTGACGCGAAAGCTGACGCTTGGAATTCGCCCTTATCAAAAGGACAGGCGCTATAAACGACTGTGAGAGGTGAGGTGTGGCGAGGTACCAAAACGACAGGCAAACCGCGAAATTTTCTGCTCCTCCTTCCTAAAGAAAAAAAGAAAAGAAAAACGGACGCAGTCGGTAGGACTCGAACCTACGCTCCCAGAGGGAATCTGATTTCTAGTCAGACGCCTTAACCACTCGGCCACGACTGCTCGTATCTGAAGCTTCCCTCGAATCGTGAAAAATCTAACCGGTCTGCGCAGAATGTTGACAGGAAACGAACTCTGTGCACTGATTACGGCAGGGCTACCAGCGCTACGAGACGAGCCATTACGGAAGCGTTAAAAATCTTCGCCCGGACAGGGACTCGAACCCTGGACCCTTAGGTTAAAAGCCTAATGCTCTACCGACTGAGCTATCCGGGCTCATGCCCGTTGTGGGTGGAGCGGCTGCAAGCAATGTGAATAATTGGAACGCGTGTGTAGGCGTACTACGGTAATTGCTGGCTTCTGGCGCAACTGGCCACTTCACCGACTTCCCACTGACGCTGGTAGCAGCCCAACAGCGGACTAGTGCCTCTTCTGCCTTTATCCCGGTGCTGACAGTAATTGCATCTTGTGCCTGTTTTCCCCGATTACGTTCGGTTGAAGCTCCGGAAGGAGGGCGACAAACGAAGGTTGGAAGGCCAAAACATGGAGGGACGTGTGCGCAAAAACTTCTCTTCCGGTACCGGGAATCGAACCCGGGCCTCCTGGGTGAAAGCCAGGTATCCTAGCCACTAGACCACACCGGATTTGCTCGGTAAACGTGAGATTTACTCCCTCTCCTCCCGCATTTCGTGCTGAATCCGGACTCAGTGGTGCTCTCTGTTTGCGAGCGTATTTGTGCGTGCAGACTGGCATGGCGCACAGCTCGAAACTGACTATTCATTGCTGTTTGCATCATATTTTACTCATAACAGGGGAGGAGAAAGATCAAAGTTGTACCTTGCCATAATTGGAAGTAAACATTTTTACGCTGAGGCGTGGACTCCTTGGGGATAACAAACGACAATTAAGTTCGTTCCCTAGCAACAGCAGCGCCGTTAATTCAGTCATGATGTACAGCAAATTAAATGCCCCGGGTGAGGATCGAACTCACGACCTTAAGATTAGGAGACTTACGCGCTACCTACTGCGCTACCGAGGCACGTTGCAACAAGCGTCCAGGAAACTTGGTAAGTCCCACATATTAGAGATAGACAGTTTGCGCTTTCTCAAGAATCTGCTGTGTTGCTACACGTGCTTTCCCGACTGGCTAGATTAAACTGCTGCCGCAGCTTTTTCAACGGAAAGCAGCACTGCCTGAGGTAACAGTACATCGCCCTTGCGGCACCTGGACACAGCGGCCTGTAGGGCCAGGCCGACGCTAGAGTTCAGAAATAGCACGCGACCGTCCAAGTACGGCCTCTTGCGTGCTGCGTGTTTGGTTCTTCTCACAGCGAATCCTGCTACACATTCCTGAGGCTGACGCAGCTCAAGCGGGCAATCGGCGCGGCGGCATTATAGCGAGAACAGCAAACGATGCATCGGCCGGGAATCGAAGCCGGGCCGCCCGCGTGGTAGGCGAACAACCTACCACTTTTTTAGTTGTTGTTCTCATTTTGTTAGTTGCACTTGTTGGGGCGGACGTCCGATGACGTCCGTGCTTCCCGAGCATATTCCCGAGCAGCTGTCTGCAGGGAAAGTGGGATTGCCACCCAGCGACGTCGGATACGACCGAAAAAAGTGCTACACACGCGGAGTCCCCCACTACACTGCCTTATAGCGACCGCTCATCACTATCGTGTGAGTAACGTTGCGGCCGCGGCGACGAGTCTTGCCCAAAGACGCAGCGTGCGTGGAGGCGCTACCCGAATGCGTGTGGATGCACCCTCCTACCTCGTAAAGCGCCTACAGCTACTATCACCGTGGGCCGCTGGCGGCGGGCGGGAAGCCGACACAGCGCGGCGTTGCGAGCAGCGGCTGTGCGGTGGTGGTGTAATGGTGAGCATAGTTGCCTTCCAAGCAGTTGATCCGGGTTCGATTCCCGGCCACCGCAACGGGCGAAACTTTTTGCGTATGAGTATGTGAGCCACGTGCTGTTAAATTAACGTTTTCTTTCCGTCGTTGCTCCACGCAG
Organism: Schistocerca cancellata; assembly: GCF_023864275.1. Classification (NCBI taxonomy): domain Eukaryota; kingdom Metazoa; phylum Arthropoda; class Insecta; order Orthoptera; family Acrididae; genus Schistocerca; species Schistocerca cancellata. Next base: position 15,733 of record NW_026046560.1, read on the forward strand.
GCCATCCTGTAGTATGTCCCGACTTGTCCCGACTTTGCTCGGCTGACGCGAAAGCTGACGCTTGGAATTCGCCCTTATCAAAAGGACAGGCGCTATAAACGACTGTGAGAGGTGAGGTGTGGCGAGGTACCAAAACGACAGGCAAACCGCGAAATTTTCTGCTCCTCCTTCCTAAAGAAAAAAAGAAAAGAAAAACGGACGCAGTCGGTAGGACTCGAACCTACGCTCCCAGAGGGAATCTGATTTCTAGTCAGACGCCTTAACCACTCGGCCACGACTGCTCGTATCTGAAGCTTCCCTCGAATCGTGAAAAATCTAACCGGTCTGCGCAGAATGTTGACAGGAAACGAACTCTGTGCACTGATTACGGCAGGGCTACCAGCGCTACGAGACGAGCCATTACGGAAGCGTTAAAAATCTTCGCCCGGACAGGGACTCGAACCCTGGACCCTTAGGTTAAAAGCCTAATGCTCTACCGACTGAGCTATCCGGGCTCATGCCCGTTGTGGGTGGAGCGGCTGCAAGCAATGTGAATAATTGGAACGCGTGTGTAGGCGTACTACGGTAATTGCTGGCTTCTGGCGCAACTGGCCACTTCACCGACTTCCCACTGACGCTGGTAGCAGCCCAACAGCGGACTAGTGCCTCTTCTGCCTTTATCCCGGTGCTGACAGTAATTGCATCTTGTGCCTGTTTTCCCCGATTACGTTCGGTTGAAGCTCCGGAAGGAGGGCGACAAACGAAGGTTGGAAGGCCAAAACATGGAGGGACGTGTGCGCAAAAACTTCTCTTCCGGTACCGGGAATCGAACCCGGGCCTCCTGGGTGAAAGCCAGGTATCCTAGCCACTAGACCACACCGGATTTGCTCGGTAAACGTGAGATTTACTCCCTCTCCTCCCGCATTTCGTGCTGAATCCGGACTCAGTGGTGCTCTCTGTTGCGAGCGTATTTGTGCGTGCAGACTGGCATGGCGCACAGCTCGAAACTGACTATTCATTGCTGTTTTGCATCATATTTTACTCATAACAGGGGAGGAGAAAGATCAAAGTTGTACCTTGCCATAATTGGAAGTAAACATTTTTACGCTGAGGCGTGGACTCCTTGGGGATAACAAACGACAATTAAGTTCGTTCCTAGCAACAGCAGCGCCGTTAATTCAGTCATGATGTACAGCAAATTAAATGCCCCGGGTGAGGATCGAACTCACGACTTTAAGATTAGGAGACTTACGCGCTACCTACTGCGCTACCGAGGCACGCTGCAACAAGCGTCCCAGGAAACTTGGTAAGTCCCACATATTAGAGATAGACAGTTTGCGCTTTCTCAAGAATCTGCTGTGTTGCTACACGTGCTTTCCCGACTGGCTAGATTAAACTGCTGCCGCAGCTTTTTCAACGGAAAGCAGCACTGCCTGAGGTAACAGTACATCGCCCTTGCGGCACCTGGACACAGCGGCCTGTAGGGCCAGGCCGACGCTTAGAGTTCAGAAATAGCACGCGACCGTCCAAGTACGGCCTCTTGCGTGCTGCGTGTTTGGTTCTTCTCACAGCGAATCCTGCTACACATTCCTGAGGCTGACGCAGCTCAAGCGGGCAATCGGGCGCGGGCGGCATTATAGCGAGAACAGCAAAACGATGACATCGGCCGGGAATCGAAGCCGGGCCGCCCGCGTGGTAGGCGAACAACCTACCACTTTTTTAGTTGTTGTTCTCATTTTGTTAGTTGCACTTGTTGGGGGGCGGACGTCCGATGACGTCCGTGCTTCCCGAGCATATTCCCGAGCAGCTGTCTGCAGGGAAAGTGGGATTGCCACCCAGCGACGTCGGATACGACCGAAAAAAGTGCTACCACACGCGGAGTCCCCCACTACACTGCCTTATAGCGACCGCTCATCACTATCGTGTGAGTAACGTTGCGGCCGCGGCGACGAGTCTTGCCCAAAGACGCAGCGTGCGTGGAGGCGCTACCCGAATGCGTGTGGATGCACCCTCCTACCTCGTAAAGCGCCTACAGCTACTATCACCGTGGGCCGCTGGCGGCGGGCGGGAAGCCGACACAGCGCGGCGTTGCGAGCAGCGGCTGTGCGGTGGTGGTGTAATGGTGAGCATAAGTTGCCTTCCAAGCAGTTGATCCGGGTTCGATTCCCGGCCACCGCAACGGGCGAAAACTTTTTGCGTATGAGTATGTGAGCCACGTGCTGTTAAATTAACGTTTTCTTTCCGTCGTTGCTCCACGCAGGCCATCCTGTAGTATGTCCCTGACTTGTCCCGACTTTGCTCGGCTGACGCGAAAGCTGACGCTTGGAATTCGCCCTTATCAAAAGGACAGGCGCTATAAACGACTGTGAGAGGTGAGGTGTGGCGAGGTACCAAAACGACAGGCAAACCGCGAAATTTTCTGCTCCTCCTTCCTAAAGAAAAAAAGAAAAGAAAAACGGACGCAGTCGGTAGGACTCGAACCTACGCTCCCAGAGGGAATCTGATTTCTAGTCAGACGCCTTAACCACTCGGCCACGACTGCTCGTATCTGAAGCTTCCCTCGAATCGTGAAAAATCTAACCGGTCTGCGCAGAATGTTGACAGGAACGAACTCTGTGCACTGATTACGGCAGGGCTACCAGCGCTACGAGACGAGCCATTACGGAAGCGTTAAAAATCTTCGCCCGGACAGGGACTCGAACCCTGGACCCTTAGGTTAAAAGCCTAATGCTCTACCGACTGAGCTATCCGGGCCTCATGCCCGTTGTGGGTGGAGCGGCTGCAAGCAATGTGAATAATTGGAACGCGTGTGTAGGCGTACTACGGTAATTGCTGGCTTCTGGCGCAACTGGCCACTTCACCGACTTCCCACTGACGCTGGTAGCAGCCCAACAGCGGACTAGTGCCTCTTCTGCCTTTATCCCGGTGCTGACAGTAATTGCATCTTGTGCCTGTTTTCCCCGATTACGTTCGGTTGAAGCTCCGGAAGGAGGGCGACAAACGAAGGTTGGAAGGCCAAAACATGGAGGGACGTGTGCGCAAAAACTTCTCTTCCGGTACCGGGAATCGAACCCGGGCCTCCTGGGTGAAAGCCAGGTATCCTAGCCACTAGACCACACCGGATTTGCTCGGTAAACGTGAGATTTACTCCCTCTCCTCCGCATTTCGTGCTGAATCCGGACTCAGTGGTGCTCTCTGTTTGCGAGCGTATTTGTGCGTGCAGACTGGCATGGCGCACAGCTCGAAACTGACTATTCATTGCTGTTTGCATCATATTTTACTCATAACAGGGGAGGAGAAAGATCAAAGTTGTACCTTGCCATAATTGGAAGTAAACATTTTTACGCTGAGGCGTGGACTCCTTGGGGATAACAAACGACAATTAAGTTCGTTCCCTAGCAACAGCAGCGCCGTTAATTCAGTCATGATGTACAGCAAATTAAATGCCCCGGGTGAGGATCGAACTCACGACTTTAAGATTAGGAGACTTACGCGCTACCTACTGCGCTACCGAGGCACGTTGCAACAAGCGTCCCAGGAAACTTGGTAAGTCCCACATATTAGAGATAGACAGTTTGCGCTTTCTCAAGAATCTGCTGTGTTGCTACACGTGCTTTCCCGACTGGCTAGATTAAACTGCTGCCGCAGCTTTTTCAACGGAAAGCAGCACTGCCTGAGGTAACAGTACATCGCCCTTGCGGCACCTGGACACAGCGGCCTGTAGGGCCAGGCCGACGCTAGAGTTCAGAAATAGCACGCGACCGTCCAAGTACGGCCTCTTGCGTGCTGCGTGTTTGGTTCTTCTCACAGCGAATCCTGCTACACATTCCTGAGGCTGACGCAGCTCAAGCGGGCAATCGGCGCGGCGGCATTATAGCGAGAACAGCAAAACGATGCATCGGCCGGAATCGAAGCCGGGCCGCCCGCGTGGTAGGCGAACAACCTACCACTTTTTTTAGTTGTTGTTCTCATTTTGTTAGTTGCACTTGTTGGGGGCGGACGTCCGATGACGTCCGTGCTTGCCGAGCATATTCCCGAGCAGCTGTCTGCAGGGAAAGTGGGATTGCCACCCAGCGACGTCGGATACGACCGAAAAAAGTGCTACACACGCGGAGTCCCCCACTACACTGCCTTATAGCGACCGCTCATCACTATCGTGTGAGTAACGTTGCGGCCGCGGCGACGAGTCTTGCCCCAAAGACGCAGCGTGCGTGGAGGCGCTACCCGAATGCGTGTGGATGCACCCTCCTACCTCGTAAAGCGCCTACAGCTACTATCACCGTGGGCCGCTGGCGGCGGGCGGGAAGCCGACACAGCGCGGCGTTGCGAGCAGCGGCTGTGCGGTGGTGGTGTAATGGTGAGCATAGTTGCCTTCCAAGCAGTTGATCCGGGTTCGATTCCCGGCCACCGCAACGGCGAAACTTTTTGCGTATGAGTATGTGAGCCACGTGCTGTTAAATTAACGTTTTCTTTCCGTCGTTGCTCCACGCAGGCCATCCTGTAGTATGTCCCGACTTGTCCCGACTTTGCTCGGCTGACGCGAAAGCTGACGCTTGGAATTCGCCCTTATCAAAAGGACAGGCGCTATAAACGACTGTGAGAGGTGAGGTGTGGCGAGGTACCAAAACGACAGGCAAACCGCGAAATTTTCTGCTCCTCCTTCCTAAAGAAAAAAAGAAAAGAAAAACGGACGCAGTCGGTAGGACTCGAACCTACGCTCCCAGAGGGAATCTGATTTCTAGTCAGACGCCTTAACCACTCGGCCACGACTGCTCGTATCTGAAGCTTCCCTCGAATCGTGAAAAATCTAACCGGTCTGCGCAGAATGTTGACAGGAAACGAACTCTGTGCACTGATTACGGCAGGGCTACCAGCGCTACGAGACGAGCCATTACGGAAGCGTTAAAAATCTTCGCCCGGACAGGGACTCGAACCCTGGACCCTTAGGTTAAAAGCCTAATGCTCTACCGACTGAGCTATCCGGGCTCATGCCCGTTGTGGGTGGAGCGGCTGCAAGCAATGTGAATAATTGGAACGCGTGTGTAGGCGTACTACGGTAATTGCTGGCTTCTGGCGCAACTGGCCACTTCACCGACTTCCCACTGACGCTGGTAGCAGCCCAACAGCGGACTAGTGCCTCTTCTGCCTTTATCCCGGTGCTGACAGTAATTGCATCTTGTGCCTGTTTTCCCCGATTACGTTCGGTTGAAGCTCCGGAAGGAGGGCGACAAACGAAGGTTGGAAGGCCAAAACATGGAGGGACGTGTGCGCAAAAACTCTCTTCCGGTACCGGGAATCGAACCCGGGCCTCCTGGGTGAAAGCCAGGTATCCTAGCCACTAGACCACACCGGATTTGCTCGGTAAACGTGAGATTTACTCCCTCTCCTCCCGCATTTCGTGCTGAATCCGGACTCAGTGGTGCTCTCTGTTTGCGAGCGTATTTGTGCGTGCAGACTGGCATGGCGCACAGCTCGAAACTGACTATTCATTGCTGTTTGCATCATATTTTACTCATAACAGGGGAGGAGAAAGATCAAAGTTGTACCTTGCCATAATTGGAAGTAAACATTTTTACGCTGAGGCGTGGACTCCTTGGGGATAACAAACGACAATTAAGTTCGTTCCCTAGCAACAGCAGCGCCGTTAATTCAGTCATGATGTACAGCAAATTAAATGCCCCGGGTGAGGATCGAACTCACGACCTTAAGATTAGGAGACTTACGCGCTACCTACTGCGCTACCGAGGCACGTTGCAACAAGCGTCCCAGGAAACTTGTAAGTCCCACATATTAGAGATAGACAGTTTGCGCTTTCTCAAGAATCTGCTGTGTTGCTACACGTGCTTTCCCCGACTGGCTAGATTAAACTGCTGCCGCAGCTTTTTCAACGGAAAGCAGCACTGCCTGAGGTAACAGTACATCGCCCTTGCGGCACCTGGACACAGCGGCCTGTAGGGCCAGGCCGACGCTAGAGTTCAGAAATAGCACGCGACCGTCCAAGTACGGCCTCTTGCGTGCTGCGTGTTTGGTTCTTCTCACAGCGAATCCTGCTACACATTCCTGAGGCTGACGCAGCTCAAGCGGGCAATCGGCGCGGCGGCATTATAGCGAGAACAGCAAAACGATGCATCGGCGGGAATCGAAGCCGGGCCGCCCGCGTGGTAGGCGAACAACCTACCACTTTTTTAGTTGTTGTTCTCATTTTGTTAGTTGCACTTGTTGGGGGCGGACGTCCGATGACGTCCGTGCTTCCCGAGCATATTCCCGAGCAGCTGTCTGCAGGGAAAGTGGGATTGCCACCCAGCGACGTCGGATACGACCGAAAAAAGTGCTACACACGCGGAGTCCCCCACTACACTGCCTTATAGCGACCGCTCATCACTATCGTGTGAGTAACGTTGCGGCCGCGGCGACGAGTCTTGCCCAAAGACGCAGCGTGCGTGGAGGCGCTACCCGAATGCGTGTGGATGCACCCTCCTACCTCGTAAAGCGCCTACAGCTACTATCACCGTGGGCCGCTGGCGGCGGGCGGGAAGCCGACACAGCGCGGCGTTGCGAGCAGCGGCTGTGCGGTGGTGGTGTAATGGTGAGCATAGTTGCCTTCCAAGCAGTTGATCCGGGTTCGATTCCCGGCCACCGCAACGGGGCGAAACTTTTTGCGTATGAGTATGTGAGCCACGTGCTGTTAATTAACGTTTTCTTTCCGTCGTTGCTCCACGCAGGCCATCCTGTAGTATGTCCCGACTTGTCCCGACTTTGCTCGGCTGACGCGAAAGCTGACGCTTGGAATTCGCCCCTTATCAAAAGGACAGGCGCTATAAACGACTGTGAGAGGTGAGGTGTGGCGAGGTACCAAAACGACAGGCAAACCGCGAAATTTTCTGCTCCTCCTTCCTAAAGAACAAAAAGAAAAGAAAAACGGACGCAGTCGGTAGGACTCGAACCTACGCTCCCAGAGGGAATCTGATTTCTAGTCAGACGCCTTAACCACTACGGCCACGACTGCTCGTATCTGAAGCTTCCCTCGAATCGTGAAAAATCTAACGGTCTGCGCAGAATGTTGACAGGAAACGAACTCTGTGCACTGATTACGGCAGGGCTACCAGCGCTACGAGACGAGCCATTACGGAAGCGTTAAAAATCTTCGCCCGGACAGGGACCTCGAACCCTGGACCCTTAGGTTAAAAGCCTAATGCTCTACCGACTGAGCTATCCGGGCTCATGCCCGTTGTGGGTGGAGCGGCTGCAAGCAATGTGAATAATTGGAACGCGTGTGTAGGCGTACTACGGTAATTGCTGGCTTCTCTGGCGCAACTGGCCACTTCACCGACTTCCCACTGACGCTGGTAGCAGCCCAACAGCGGACTAGTGCCTCTTCTGCCTTTATCCCGGTGCTGACAGTAATTGCATCTTGTGCCTGTTTTCCCCGATTACGTTCGGTTAGAAGCTCCGGAAGGAGGGCGACAAACGAAGGTTGGAAGGCCAAAACATGGAGGGACGTGTGCGCAAAAACTTCTCTTCCGGTACCGGGAATCGAACCCGGGCCTCCTGGGTGAAAGCCAGGTATCCTAGCCACTAGACCACACCGGATTTGCTCGGTAAACGTGAGATTTACTCCCTCTCCTCCCGCATTTCGTGCTGAATCCGGACTCAGTGGTGCTCTCTGTTTGCGAGCGTATTTGTGCGTGCAGACTGGCATGGCGCACAGCTCGAAACTGACTATTCATTGCTGTTTGCATCATATTTTACTCATAACAGGGGAGGAGAAAGATCAAAGTTGTACCTTGCCATAATTGGAAGTAAACATTTTTACGCTGAGGCGTGGACTCCTTGGGGATAACAAACGACAATTAAGTTCGTTCCCTAGCAACAGCAGCGCCGTTAATTCAGTCATGATGTACAGCAAATTAAATGCCCCGGGTGAGGATCGAACTCACGACTTTAAGATTAGGAGACTTACGCGCTACCTACTGCGCTACCGAGGCACGTTGCAACAAGCGTCCCAGGAAACTTGGTAAGTCCCACATATTAGAGATAGACAGTTTGCGCTTTCTCAAGAATCTGCTGTGTTGCTACACGTGCTTTCCCGACTGGCTAGATTAAACTGCTGCCGCAGCTTTTTCAACGGAAAGCAGCACTGCCTGAGGTAACAGTACATCGCCCTTGCGGCACCTGGACACAGCGGCCTGTAGGGCCAGGCCGACGCTAGAGTTCAGAAATAGCACGCGACCGTCCAAGTACGGCCTCTTGCGTGCTGCGTGTTTGGTTCTTCTCACAGCGAATCCTGCTACACATTCCTGAGGCTGACGCAGCTCAAGCGGGCAATCGGCGCGGCGGCATTATAGCGAGAACAGCAAAACGATGCATCGGCCGGGAATCGAAGCCGGGCCGCCCGCGTGGTAGGCGAACAACCTACCACTTTTTTAGTTGTTGTTCTCATTTTGTTAGTTGCACTTGTTGGGGGCGGACGTCCGATGACGTCCGTGCTTCCCGAGCATATTCCCGAGCAGCTGTCTGCAGGGGAAAGTGGGATTGCCACCCAGCGACGTCGGATACGACCGAAAAAAGTGCTACACACGCGGAGTCCCCCACTACACTGCCTTATAGCGACCGCTCATCACTATCGTGTGAGTAACGTTGCGGCCGCGGCGACGAGTCTTGCACCAAAGACGCAGCGTGCGTGGAGGCGCTACCCGAATGCGTGTGGATGCACCCTCCTACCTCGTAAAGCGCCTACAGCTACTATCACCGTGGGCCGCTGGCGGCGGGCGGGAAGCCGACACAGCGCGGCGTTGCGAGCAGCGGCTGTGCGGTGGTGGTGTAATGGTGAGCATAGTTGCCTTCCAAGCAGTTGATCCGGGTTCGATTCCCGGCCACCGCAACGGGCGAAACTTTTTGCGTATGAGTATGTGAGCCACGTGCTGTTAAATTAACGTTTTCTTTCCGTCGTTGCTCCACGCAGGCCATCCTGTAGTATGTCCCCGACTTGTCCCGACTTTGCTCGGCTGACGCGAAAGCTGACGCTTGGAATTCGCCCTTATCAAAAGGACAGGCGCTATAAACGACTGTGAGAAGGTGAGGTGTGGCGAGGTACCAAAACGACAGGCAAACCGCGAAATTTTCTGCTCCTCCTTCCTAAGAAAAAAAGAAAAGAAAAACGGACGCAGTCGGTAGGACTCGAACCTACGCTCCCAGAGGGAATCTGATTTCTAGTCAGACGCCTTAACCACTCGGCCACGACTGCTCGTATCTGAAGCTTCCCTCGAATCGTGAAAAATCTAACCGGTCTGCGCAGAATGTTGACAGGAAACGAACTCTGTGCACTGATTACGGCAGGGCTACCAGCGCTACGAGACGAGCCATTACGGAAGCGTTAAAAATCTTCGCCCGGACAGGGACTCGAACCCTGGACCCTTAGGTTAAAAGCCTAATGCTCTACCGACTGAGCTATCCGGGCTCATGCCCGTTGTGGGTGGAGCGGCTGCAAGCAATGTGAATAATTGGAACGCGTGTGTAGGCGTACTACGGTAATTGCTGGCTTCTGGCGCAACTGGCCACTTCACCGACTTCCCACTGACGCTGGTAGCAGCCCAACAGCGGACTAGTGCCTCTTCTGCCTTTATCCCGGTGCTGACAGTAATTGCATCTTGTGCCTGTTTTCCTCCCCGATTACGTTCGGTTGAAGCTCCGGAAGGAGGGCGACAAACGAAGGTTGGAAGGCCAAAACATGGAGGGACGTGTGCGCAAAAACTTCTCTTCCGGTACCGGGAATCGAACCCGGGCCTCCTGGGTGAAAGCCAGGTATCCTAGCCACTAGACCACACCGGATTTGCTCGGTAAACGTGAGATTTACTCCCTCTCCTCCCGCATTTCGTGCTGAATCCGGACTCAGTGGTGCTCTCTGTTTGCGAGCGTATTTGTGCGTGCAGACTGGCATGGCGCACAGCTCGAAACTGACTATTCATTGCTGTTTGCATCATATTTTACTCATAACAGGGGAGGAGAAAGATCAAAGTTGTACCTTGCCATAATTGGAAGTAAACATTTTTACGCTGAGGCGTGGACTCCTTGGGGATAACAAACGACAATTAAGTTCGTTCCCTAGCAACAGCAGCGCCGTTAATTCAGTCATGATGTACAGCAAATTAAATGCCCCGGGTGAGGATCGAACTCACGACCTTAAGATTAGGAGACTTACGCGCTACCTACTGCGCTACCGAGGCACGTTGCAACAAGCGTCCCAGGAAACTTGGTAAGTCCCACATATTAGAGATAGACAGTTTGCGCTTTCTCAAGAATCTGCTGTGTTGCTACACGTGCTTTCCCGACTGGCTAGATTAAACTGCTGCCGCAGCTTTTTCAACGGAAAGCAGCACTGCCTGAGGTAACAGTACATCGCCCTTGCGGCACCTGGACACAGCGGCCTGTAGGGCCAGGCCGACGCTAGAGTTCAGAAATAGCACGCGACCGTCCAAGTACGGCCTCTTGCGTGCTGCGTGTTTGGTTCTTCTCACAGCGAATCCTGCTACACATTCCTGAGGCTGACGCAGCTCAAGCGGGCAATCGGCGCGGCGGCATTATAGCGAGAACAGCAAAACGATGCATCGGCCGGGAATCGAAGCCGGGCCGCCCGCGTGGTAGGCGAACAACCTACCACTTTTTTAGTTGTTGTTCTCATTTTGTTAGTTGCACTTGTTGGGGGCGGACGTCCGATGACGTCCGTGCTTGCCGAGCATATTCCCGAGCAGCTGTCTGCAGGGAAAGTGGGATTGCCACCCAGCGACGTCGGATACGACCGAAAAAAGTGCTACACACGCGGAGTCCCCCACTACACTGCCTTATAGCGACCGCTCATCACTATCGTGTGAGTAACGTTGCGGCCGCGGCGACGAGTCTTGCCCAAAGACGCAGCGTGCGTGGAGGCGCTACCCGAATGCGTGTGGATGCACCCTCCTACCTCGTAAAGCGCCTACAGCTACTATCACCGTGGGCCGCTGGCGGCGGGCGGGAAGCCGACACAGCGCGGCGTTGCGAGCAGCGGCTGTGCGGTGGTGGTGTAATGGTGAGCATAGTTGCCTTCCAAGCAGTTGATCCGGTTCGATTCCCGGCCACCGCAACGGGCGAAACTTTTTGCGTATGAGTTATGTGAGCCACGTGCTGTTAAATTAACGTTTTCTTTCCGGTCGTTGCTCCACGCAGGCCATCCTGTAGTATGTCCCGACTTGTCCCGACTTTGCTCGGCTGACGCGAAAGCTGACGCTTGGAATTCGCCCTTATCAAAAGGACAGGCGCTATAAACGACTGTGAGAGGTGAGGTGTGGCGAGGTACAAAACGACAGGCAAACCGCGAAATTTCTGCTCCTCCTTCCTAAAGAAAAAAAGAAAAGAAAAACGGACGCAGTCGGTAGGACTCGAACCTACGCTCCCAGAGGGAATCTGATTTCTAGTCAGACGCCTTAACCACTCGGCCACGACTGCTCGTATCTGAAGCTTCCCTCGAATCGTGAAAAATCTAACCGGTCTGCGCAGAATGTTGACAGGAAACGAACTCTGTGCACTGATTACGGCAGGGCTACCAGCGCTACGAGACGAGCCATTACGGAAGCGTTAAAATCTTCGCCCGGACAGGGACTCGAACCCTGGACCCTTAGGTTAAAAGCCTAATGCTCTACCGACTGAGCTATCCGGGCTCATGCCCGTTGTGGGTGAGCGGCTGCAAGCAATGTGAATAATTGGAACGCGTGTGTAGGCGTACTACGGTAATTGCTGGCTTCTGGCGCAACTGGCCACTTCACCGACTTCCCACTGACGCTGGTAGCCAGCCCAACAGCGGACTAGTGCCTCTTCTGCCTTTATCCCGGTGCTGACAGTAATTGCATCTTGTGCCTGTTTTCCCCGATTACGTTCGGTTGAAGCTCCGGAAGGAGGGCGACAAACGAAGGTTGGAAGGCCAAAACATGGAGGGACGTGTGCGCAAAAACTTCTCTTCCGGTACCAGGGAATCGAACCCGGGCCTCCTGGGTGAAAGCCAGGTATCCTAGCCACTAGACCACACCGGATTTGCTCGGTAAACGTGAGATTTACTCCCTCTCCTCCCGCATTTCGTGCTGAATCCGGACTCAGTGGTGCTCTCTGTTTGCGAGCGTATTTGTGCGTGCAGACTGGCATGGCGCACAGCTCGAAACTGACTATTCATTGCTGTTTGCATCATATTTTACTCATAACAGGGGAGGAGAAAGATCAAAGTTGTACCTTGCCATAATTGGAAGTAAACATTTTTACGCTGAGGCGTGGACTCCTTGGGGATAACAAACGACAATTAAGTTCGTTCCCTAGCAACAGCAGCGCCGTTAATTCAGTCATGATGTACAGCAAATTAAATGCCCCGGGTGAGGATCGAACTCACGACCTTAAGATTAGGAGACTTACGCGCTACCTACTGCGCTACCGAGGCACGTTGCAACAAGCGTCCCAGGAAACTTGGTAAGTCCCACATATTAGAGATAGACAGTTTGCGCTTTCTCAAGAATCTGCTGTGTTGCTACACGTGCTTTCCCGACTGGCTAGATTAAACTGCTGCCGCAGCTTTTTCAACGGAAAGCAGCACTGCCTGAGGTAACAGTACATCGCCCTTGCGGCACCTGGACACAGCGGCCTGTAGGGCCAGGCCGACGCTAGAGTTCAGAAATAGCACGCGACCGTCCAAGTACGGCCTCTTGGCGTGCTGCGTGTTTGGTTCTTCTCACAGCGAATCCTGCTACACATTCCTGAGCTGGACGCAGCTCAAGCGGGCAATCGCGCGGCGGCATTATAGCGAGAACAGCAAAACGATGCATCGGCCGGGAATCGAAGCCGGGCCGCCCGCGTGGTAGGCGAACAACCTACCACTTTTTTAGTTGTTGTTCTCATTTTGTTAGTTGCACTTGTTGGGGGCGGACGTCCGATGACGTCCGTGCTTCCCGAGCATATTCCCGAGCAGCTGTCTGCAGGGAAAGTGGGATGCCACCCAGCGACGTCGGATACGACCGAAAAAAGTGCTACACACGCGGAGTCCCCCACTACACTGCCTTATAGCGACCGCTCATCACTATCGTGTGAGTAACGTTGCGGCCGCGGCGACGAGTCTTGCCCAAAGACGCAGCGTGCGTGGAGGCGCTACCCCGAATGCGTGTGATGCACCCCTCCTACCTCGTAAAGCGCCTACAGCTATCTATCACCGTGGGCCGCTGGCGGCGGGCGGGAAGCCGACACAGCGCGGCGTTGCGAGCAGCGGCTGTGCGGTGGTGGTGTAATGGTGAGCATAGTTGCCTTCCAAGCAGTTGATCCGGTTCGATTCCCGGCCACCGCAACGGGCGAAACTTTTTGCGTATGAGTATGTGAGCCACGTGCTGTTAAATTAACGTTTTCTTTCCGTCGTTGCTCCACGCAGGCCATCCTGTAGTATGTCCCGACTTGTCCCGACTTTTGCTCGGCTGACGCGAAAGCTGACGCTTGGAATTCGCCCTTATCAAAAGGGACAGGCGCTATAAACGACTGTGAGAGGTGAGGTGTGGCGAGGTACCAAAACGACAGGCAAACCGCGAAATTTTCTGCTCCTCCTTCCTAAAGAAAAAAAGAAAAGAAAAACGGACGCAGTCGGTAGGACTCGAACCTACGCTCCAGAGGGAATCTGATTTCTAGTCAGACGCCTTAACCACTCGGCCACGACTGCTCGTATCTGAAGCTTCCTCGAATCGTGAAAAATCTAACCGGTCTGCGCAGAATGTTGACAGGAAACGAACTCTGTGCACTGATTACGGCAGGGCTACCAGCGCTACGAGACGAGCCATTACGGAAGCGTTAAAAATCTTCGCCCGGACAGGGACTCGAACCCTGGACCCTTAGGTTAAAAGCCTAATGCTCTACCGACTGAGCTATCCGGGCTCATGCCCGTTGTGGGTGGAGCGGCTGCAAGCAATGTGAATAATTGGAACGCGTGTGTAGGCGTACTACGGTAATTGCTGGCTTCTGGCGCAACTGGCCACTTCACCGACTTCCACTGACGCTGGTAGCAGCCCAACAGCGGACTAGTGCCTCTTCTGCCTTTATCCCGGTGCTGACAGTAATTGCATCTTGTGCCTGTTTTCCCCCGATTACGTTCGGTTGAAGCTCCGGAAGGAGGGCGACAAACGAAGGTTGGAAGGCCAAAACATGGAGGGACGTGTGCGCAAAAACTTCTCTTCCGGTACCGGGAATCGAACCCGGGCCTCCTGGGTGAAAGCCAGGTATCCTAGCCACTAGACCACACCGGATTTGCTCGGTAAACGTGAGATTTACTCCCTCTCCTCCCGCATTTCGTGCTGAATCCGGACTCAGTGGTGCTCTCTGTTTGCGAGCGTATTTGTGCGTGCAGACTGGCATGGCGCACAGCTCGAAACTGACTATTCATTGCTGTTTGCATCATATTTTTACTCATAACAGGGGAGGAGAAAGATCAAAGTTGTACCTTGCCATAATTGGAAGTAAACATTTTTACGCTGAGGCGTGGACTCCTTGGGGATAACAAACGACAATTAAGTTCGTTCCCTAGCAACAGCAGCGCCGTTAATTCAGTCATGATGTACAGCAAATTAAATGCCCCGGGTGAGGATCGAACTCACGACCTTAAGATTAGGAGACTTACGCGCTACCTACTGCGCTACCGAGGCACGTTGCAACAAGCGTCCCAGGAAACTTGGTAAGTCCCACATATTAGAGATAGACAGTTTGCGCTTTCTCAAGAATCTGCTGTGTTGCTACACGTGCTTTCCCGACTGGCTAGATTAAACTGCTGCCGCAGCTTTTTCAACGGAAAGCAGCACTGCCTGAGGTAACAGTACATCGCCCTTGCGGCACCTGGACACAGCGGCCTGTAGGGCCAGGCCGACGCTAGAGTTCAGAAATAGCACGCGACCGTCCAAGGTACGGCCTCTTGCGTGCTGCGTGTTTGGTTCTTCTCACAGCGAATCCTGCTACACATTCCTGAGGCTGACGCAGCTCAAGCGGGCAATCGGCGCGGCGGCATTATAGCGAGAACAGCAAAACGATGCATCGGCCGGGAATCGAAGCCGGGCCGCCCGCGTGGTAGGGCGAACAACCTACCACTTTTTTAGTTGTTGTTCTCATTTTGTTAGTTGCACTTGTTGGGGGGCGGACGTCCGATGACGTCCGTGCTTCCCGAGCATATTCCCGAGCAGCTGTCTGCAGGGAAAGTGGGATTGCCACCCAGCGACGTCGGATACGACCGAAAAAAGTGCTACACACGCGGAGTCCCCCACTACACTGCCTTATAGCGACCGCTCATCACTATCGTGTGAGTAACGTTGCGGCCGCGGCGACGAGTCTTGCCCAAAGACGCAGCGTGCGTGGAGGCGCTACCCGAATGCGTGTGGATGCACCCTCCTACCTCGTAAAGCGCCTACAGCTACTATCACCGTGGGCCGCTGGCGGCGGGCGGGGAAGCCGACACAGCGCGGCGTTGCGAGCAGCGGCTGTGCGGTGGTGGTGTAATGGTGAGCATAGTTGCCTTCCAAGCAGTTGATCCGGGTTCGATTCCGGCCACCGCAACGGGCGAAACTTTTTGCGTATGAGTATGTGAGCCACGTGCTGTTAAATTAACGTTTTCTTTCCGTCGTTGCTCCACGCAGGCCATCCTGTAGTATGTCCCGACTTGTCCCGACTTTGCTCGGCTGACGCGAAAGCTGACGCTTGGAATTCGCCCTTATCAAAAGGACAGGCGCTATAAACGACTGTGAGAGGTGAGGTGTGGCGAGGTACCAAAACGACAGGCAAACCGCGAAATTTTCTGCTCCTCCTTCCTAAAGAAAAAAAGAAAAGAAAAACGGACGCAGTCGGTAGGACTCGAACCTACGCTCCCAGAGGGAATCTGATTTCTAGTCAGACGCCTTAACCACTCGGCCACGACTGCTCGTATCTGAAGCTTCCCTCGAATCGTGAAAAATCTAACCGGTCTGCGCAGAATGTTGACAGGAAACGAACTCTGTGCACTGATTACGGCAGGGCTACCAGCGCTACGAGACGAGCCATTACGGAAGCGTTAAAAATCTTCGCCCGGACAGGGACTCGAACCCTGGACCCTTAGGTTAAAAGCCTAATGCTCTACCGACTGAGCTATCCGGGCTCATGCCCGTTGTGGGTGGAGCGGCTGCAAGCAATGTGAATAATTGGAACGCGTGTGTAGGCGTACTACGGTAATTGCTGGCTTCTGGCGCAACTGGCCACTTCACCGACTTCCCACTGACGCTGGTAGCAGCCCAACAGCGGACTAGTGCCTCTTCTGCCTTTATCCCGGTGCTGACAGTAATTGCATCTTGTGCCTGTTTTCCCCGATTACGTTCGGTTGAAGCTCCGGAAGGAGGGCGACAAACGAAGGTTGGAAGGCCAAAACATGGAGGGACGTGTGCGCAAAAACTTCTCTTCCGGTACCGGGAATCGAACCCGGGCCTCCTGGGTGAAAGCCAGGTATCCTAGCCACTAGACCACACCGGATTTGCTCGGTAAACGTGAGATTTACTCCCTCTCCTCCCGCATTTCGTGCTGAATCCGGACTCAGTGGTGCTCTCTGTTTGCGAGCGTATTTGTGCGTGCAGACTGGCATGGCGCACAGCTCGAAACTGACTATTCATTGCTGTTTGCATCATATTTTACTCATAACAGGGGAGGAGAAAGATCAAAGTTGTACCTTGCCATAATTGGAAGTAAACATTTTTACGCTGAGGCGTGGACTCCTTGGGGATAACAAACGACAATTAAGTTCGTTCCCTAGCAACAGCAGCGCCGTTAATTCAGTCATGATGTACAGCAAATTAAATGCCCCGGGTGAGGATCGAACTCACGACTTTAAGATTAGGAGACTTACGCGCTACCTACTGCGCTACCGAGGCACGTTGCAACAAGCGTCCCAGGAAACTTGGTAAGTCCCACATATTAGAGATAGACAGTTTGCGCTTTCTCAAGAATCTGCTGTGTTGCTACACGTGCTTTCCCGACTGGCTAGATTAAACTGCTGCCGCAGCTTTTTCAACGGAAAGCAGCACTGCCTGAGGTAACAGTACATCGCCCTTGCGGCACCTGGACACAGCGGCCTGTAGGGCCAGGCCGACGCTAGAGTTCAGAAATAGCACGCGACCGTCCAAGTACGGCCTCTTGCGTGCTGCGTGTTTGGTTCTTCTCACAGCGAATCCTGCTACACATTCCTGAGGCTGACGCAGCTCAAGCGGGCAATCGGCGCGGCGGCATTATAGCGAGAACAGCAAAACGATGCATCGGCCGGGAATCGAAGCCGGGCCGCCCGCGTGGTAGGCGAACAACCTACCACTTTTTTAGTTGTTGTTCTCATTTTGTTAGTTGCACTTGTTGGGGGCGGACGTCCGATGACGTCCGTGCTTGCCGAGCATATTCCCGAGCAGCTGTCTGCAGGGAAAGTGGGATTGCCACCCAGCGACGTCGGATACGACCGAAAAAAGTGCTACACACGCGGAGTCCCCCACTACACTGCCTTATAGCGACCGCTCATCACTATCGTGTGAGTAACGTTGCGGCCGCGGCGACGAGTCTTGCCCAAAGACGCAGCGTGCGTGGAGGCGCTACCCGAATGCGTGTGGATGCACCCTCCTACCTCGTAAAGCGCCTACAGCTACTATCACCGTGGGCCGCTGGCGGCGGGCGGGAAGCCGACACAGCGCGGCGTTGCGAGCAGCGGCTGTGCGGTGGTGGTGTAATGGTGAGCATAGTTGCCTTCCAAGCAGTTGATCCGGGTTCGATTCCCGGCCACCGCAACGGGCGAAACTTTTTGCGTATGAGTATGTGAGCCACGTGCTGTTAAATTAACGTTTTCTTTCCGTCGTTGCTCCACGCAGGCCATCCTGTAGTATGTCCCGACTTGTCCCGACTTTGCTCGGCTGACGCGAAAGCTGACGCTTGGAATTCGCCCTTATCAAAAGGACAGGCGCTATAAACGACTGTGAGAGGTGAGGTGTGGCGAGGTACCAAAACGACAGGCAAACCGCGAAATTTTCTGCTCCTCCTTCCTAAAGAAAAAAAGAAAAGAAAAACGGACGCAGTCGGTAGGACTCGAACCTACGCTCCCAGAGGGAATCTGATTTCTAGTCAGACGCCTTAACCACTCGGCCACGACTGCTCGTATCTGAAGCTTCCCTCGAATCGTGAAAAATCTAACCGGTCTGCGCAGAATGTTGACAGGAAACGAACTCTGTGCACTGATTACGGCAGGGCTACCAGCGCTACGAGACGAGCCATTACGGAAGCGTTAAAAATCTTCGCCCGGACAGGGACTCGAACCCTGGACCCTTAGGTTAAAAGCCTAATGCTCTACCGACTGAGCTATCCGGGCTCATGCCCGTTGTGGGTGGAGCGGCTGCAAGCAATGTGAATAATTGGAACGCGTGTGTAGGCGTACTACGGTAATTGCTGGCTTCTGGCGCAACTGGCCACTTCACCGACTTCCCACTGACGCTGGTAGCAGCCCAACAGCGGACTAGTGCCTCTTCTGCCTTTATCCCGGTGCTGACAGTAATTGCATCTTGTGCCTGTTTTCCCCGATTACGTTCGGTTGAAGCTCCGGAAGGAGGGCGACAAACGAAGGTTGGAAGGCCAAAACATGGAGGGACGTGTGCGCAAAAACTTCTCTTCCGGTACCGGGAATCGAACCCGGGCCTCCTGGGTGAAAGCCAGGTATCCTAGCCACTAGACCACACCGGATTTGCTCGGTAAACGTGAGATTTACTCCCTCTCCTCCCGCATTTCGTGCTGAATCCGGACTCAGTGGTGCTCTCTGTTTGCGAGCGTATTTGTGCGTGCAGACTGGCATGGCGCACAGCTCGAAACTGACTATTCATTGCTGTTTGCATCATATTTTACTCATAACAGGGGAGGAGAAAGATCAAAGTTGTACCTTGCCATAATTGGAAGTAAACATTTTTACGCTGAGGCGTGGACTCCTTGGGGATAACAAACGACAATTAAGTTCGTTCCCTAGCAACAGCAGCGCCGTTAATTCAGTCATGATGTACAGCAAATTAAATGCCCCGGGTGAGGATCGAACTCACGACCTTAAGATTAGGAGACTTACGCGCTACCTACTGCGCTACCGAGGCACGTTGCAACAAGCGTCCCAGGAAACTTGGTAAGTCCCACATATTAGAGATAGACAGTTTGCGCTTTCTCAAGAATCTGCTGTGTTGCTACACGTGCTTTCCCGACTGGCTAGATTAAACTGCTGCCGCAGCTTTTTCAACGGAAAGCAGCACTGCCTGAGGTAACAGTACATCGCCCTTGCGGCACCTGGACACAGCGGCCTGTAGGGCCAGGCCGACGCTAGAGTTCAGAAATAGCACGCGACCGTCCAAGTACGGCCTCTTGCGTGCTGCGTGTTTGGTTCTTCTCACAGCGAATCCTGCTACACATTCCTGAGGCTGACGCAGCTCAAGCGGGCAATCGGCGCGGCGGCATTATAGCGAGAACAGCAAAACGATGCATCGGCCGGGAATCGAAGCCGGGCCGCCCGCGTGGTAGGCGAACAACCTACCACTTTTTTAGTTGTTGTTCTCATTTTGTTAGTTGCACTTGTTGGGGGCGGACGTCCGATGACGTCCGTGCTTGCCGAGCATATTCCCGAGCAGCTGTCTGCAGGGAAAGTGGGATTGCCACCCAGCGACGTCGGATACGACCGAAAAAAGTGCTACACACGCGGAGTCCCCCACTACACTGCCTTATAGCGACCGCTCATCACTATCGTGTGAGTAACGTTGCGGCCGCGGCGACGAGTCTTGCCCAAAGACGCAGCGTGCGTGGAGGCGCTACCCGAATGCGTGTGGATGCACCCTCCTACCTCGTAAAGCGCCTACAGCTACTATCACCGTGGGCCGCTGGCGGCGGGCGGGAAGCCGACACAGCGCGGCGTTGCGAGCAGCGGCTGTGCGGTGGTGGTGTAATGGTGAGCATAGTTGCCTTCCAAGCAGTTGATCCGGGTTCGATTCCCGGCCACCGCAACGGGCGAAACTTTTTGCGTATGAGTATGTGAGCCACGTGCTGTTAAATTAACGTTTTCTTTCCGTCGTTGCTCCACGCAGGCCATCCTGTAGTATGTCCCGACTTGTCCCGACTTTGCTCGGCTGACGCGAAAGCTGACGCTTGGAATTCGCCCTTATCAAAAGGACAGGCGCTATAAACGACTGTGAGAGGTGAGGTGTGGCGAGGTACCAAAACGACAGGCAAACCGCGAAATTTTCTGCTCCTCCTTCCTAAAGAAAAAAAGAAAAGAAAAACGGACGCAGTCGGTAGGACTCGAACCTACGCTCCCAGAGGGAATCTGATTTCTAGTCAGACGCCTTAACCACTCGGCCACGACTGCTCGTATCTGAAGCTTCCCTCGAATCGTGAAAAATCTAACCGGTCTGCGCAGAATGTTGACAGGAAACGAACTCTGTGCACTGATTACGGCAGGGCTACCAGCGCTACGAGACGAGCCATTACGGAAGCGTTAAAAATCTTCGCCCGGACAGGGACTCGAACCCTGGACCCTTAGGTTAAAAGCCTAATGCTCTACCGACTGAGCTATCCGGGCTCATGCCCGTTGTGGGTGGAGCGGCTGCAAGCAATGTGAATAATTGGAACGCGTGTGTAGGCGTACTACGGTAATTGCTGGCTTCTGGCGCAACTGGCCACTTCACCGACTTCCCACTGACGCTGGTAGCAGCCCAACAGCGGACTAGTGCCTCTTCTGCCTTTATCCCGGTGCTGACAGTAATTGCATCTTGTGCCTGTTTTCCCCGATTACGTTCGGTTGAAGCTCCGGAAGGAGGGCGACAAACGAAGGTTGGAAGGCCAAAACATGGAGGGACGTGTGCGCAAAAACTTCTCTTCCGGTACCGGGAATCGAACCCGGGCCTCCTGGGTGAAAGCCAGGTATCCTAGCCACTAGACCACACCGGATTTGCTCGGTAAACGTGAGATTTACTCCCTCTCCTCCCGCATTTCGTGCTGAATCCGGACTCAGTGGTGCTCTCTGTTTGCGAGCGTATTTGTGCGTGCAGACTGGCATGGCGCACAGCTCGAAACTGACTATTCATTGCTGTTTGCATCATATTTTACTCATAACAGGGGAGGAGAAAGATCAAAGTTGTACCTTGCCATAATTGGAAGTAAACATTTTTACGCTGAGGCGTGGACTCCTTGGGGATAACAAACGACAATTAAGTTCGTTCCCTAGCAACAGCAGCGCCGTTAATTCAGTCATGATGTACAGCAAATTAAATGCCCCGGGTGAGGATCGAACTCACGACTTTAAGATTAGGAGACTTACGCGCTACCTACTGCGCTACCGAGGCACGTTGCAACAAGCGTCCCAGGAAACTTGGTAAGTCCCACATATTAGAGATAGACAGTTTGCGCTTTCTCAAGAATCTGCTGTGTTGCTACACGTGCTTTCCCGACTGGCTAGATTAAACTGCTGCCGCAGCTTTTTCAACGGAAAGCAGCACTGCCTGAGGTAACAGTACATCGCCCTTGCGGCACCTGGACACAGCGGCCTGTAGGGCCAGGCCGACGCTAGAGTTCAGAAATAGCACGCGACCGTCCAAGTACGGCCTCTTGCGTGCTGCGTGTTTGGTTCTTCTCACAGCGAATCCTGCTACACATTCCTGAGGCTGACGCAGCTCAAGCGGGCAATCGGCGCGGCGGCATTATAGCGAGAACAGCAAAACGATGCATCGGCCGGGAATCGAAGCCGGGCCGCCCGCGTGGTAGGCGAACAACCTACCACTTTTTTAGTTGTTGTTCTCATTTTGTTAGTTGCACTTGTTGGGGGCGGACGTCCGATGACGTCCGTGCTTCCCGAGCATATTCCCGAGCAGCTGTCTGCAGGGAAAGTGGGATTGCCACCCAGCGACGTCGGATACGACCGAAAAAAGTGCTACACACGCGGAGTCCCCCACTACACTGCCTTATAGCGACCGCTCATCACTATCGTGTGAGTAACGTTGCGGCCGCGGCGACGAGTCTTGCCCAAAGACGCAGCGTGCGTGGAGGCGCTACCCGAATGCGTGTGGATGCACCCTCCTACCTCGTAAAGCGCCTACAGCTACTATCACCGTGGGCCGCTGGCGGCGGGCGGGAAGCCGACACAGCGCGGCGTTGCGAGCAGCGGCTGTGCGGTGGTGGTGTAATGGTGAGCATAGTTGCCTTCCAAGCAGTTGATCCGGGTTCGATTCCCGGCCACCGCAACGGGCGAAACTTTTTGCGTATGAGTATGTGAGCCACGTGCTGTTAAATTAACGTTTTCTTTCCGTCGTTGCTCCACGCAGGCCATCCTGTAGTATGTCCCGACTTGTCCCGACTTTGCTCGGCTGACGCGAAAGCTGACGCTTGGAATTCGCCCTTATCAAAAGGACAGGCGCTATAAACGACTGTGAGAGGTGAGGTGTGGCGAGGTACCAAAACGACAGGCAAACCGCGAAATTTTCTGCTCCTCCTTCCTAAAGAAAAAAAGAAAAGAAAAACGGACGCAGTCGGTAGGACTCGAACCTACGCTCCCAGAGGGAATCTGATTTCTAGTCAGACGCCTTAACCACTCGGCCACGACTGCTCGTATCTGAAGCTTCCCTCGAATCGTGAAAAATCTAACCGGTCTGCGCAGAATGTTGACAGGAAACGAACTCTGTGCACTGATTACGGCAGGGCTACCAGCGCTACGAGACGAGCCATTACGGAAGCGTTAAAAATCTTCGCCCGGACAGGGACTCGAACCCTGGACCCTTAGGTTAAAAGCCTAATGCTCTACCGACTGAGCTATCCGGGCTCATGCCCGTTGTGGGTGGAGCGGCTGCAAGCAATGTGAATAATTGGAACGCGTGTGTAGGCGTACTACGGTAATTGCTGGCTTCTGGCGCAACTGGCCACTTCACCGACTTCCCACTGACGCTGGTAGCAGCCCAACAGCGGACTAGTGCCTCTTCTGCCTTTATCCCGGTGCTGACAGTAATTGCATCTTGTGCCTGTTTTCCCCGATTACGTTCGGTTGAAGCTCCGGAAGGAGGGCGACAAACGAAGGTTGGAAGGCCAAAACATGGAGGGACGTGTGCGCAAAAACTTCTCTTCCGGTACCGGGAATCGAACCCGGGCCTCCTGGGTGAAAGCCAGGTATCCTAGCCACTAGACCACACCGGATTTGCTCGGTAAACGTGAGATTTACTCCCTCTCCTCCCGCATTTCGTGCTGAATCCGGACTCAGTGGTGCTCTCTGTTTGCGAGCGTATTTGTGCGTGCAGACTGGCATGGCGCACAGCTCGAAACTGACTATTCATTGCTGTTTGCATCATATTTTACTCATAACAGGGGAGGAGAAAGATCAAAGTTGTACCTTGCCATAATTGGAAGTAAACATTTTTACGCTGAGGCGTGGACTCCTTGGGGATAACAAACGACAATTAAGTTCGTTCCCTAGCAACAGCAGCGCCGTTAATTCAGTCATGATGTACAGCAAATTAAATGCCCCGGGTGAGGATCGAACTCACGACTTTAAGATTAGGAGACTTACGCGCTACCTACTGCGCTACCGAGGCACGTTGCAACAAGCGTCCCAGGAAACTTGGTAAGTCCCACATATTAGAGATAGACAGTTTGCGCTTTCTCAAGAATCTGCTGTGTTGCTACACGTGCTTTCCCGACTGGCTAGATTAAACTGCTGCCGCAGCTTTTTCAACGGAAAGCAGCACTGCCTGAGGTAACAGTACATCGCCCTTGCGGCACCTGGACACAGCGGCCTGTAGGGCCAGGCCGACGCTAGAGTTCAGAAATAGCACGCGACCGTCCAAGTACGGCCTCTTGCGTGCTGCGTGTTTGGTTCTTCTCACAGCGAATCCTGCTACACATTCCTGAGGCTGACGCAGCTCAAGCGGGCAATCGGCGCGGCGGCATTATAGCGAGAACAGCAAAACGATGCATCGGCCGGGAATCGAAGCCGGGCCGCCCGCGTGGTAGGCGAACAACCTACCACTTTTTTAGTTGTTGTTCTCATTTTGTTAGTTGCACTTGTTGGGGGCGGACGTCTGATGACGTCCGTGCTTCCCGAGCATATTCCCGAGCAGCTGTCTGCAGGGAAAGTGGGATTGCCACCCAGCGACGTCGGATACGACCGAAAAAAGTGCTACACACGCGGAGTCCCCCACTACACTGCCTTATAGCGACCGCTCATCACTATCGTGTGAGTAACGTTGCGGCCGCGGCGACGAGTCTTGCCCAAAGACGCAGCGTGCGTGGAGGCGCTACCCGAATGCGTGTGGATGCACCCTCCTACCTCGTAAAGCGCCTACAGCTACTATCACCGTGGGCCGCTGGCGGCGGGCGGGAAGCCGACACAGCGCGGCGTTGCGAGCAGCGGCTGTGCGGTGGTGGTGTAATGGTGAGCATAGTTGCCTTCCAAGCAGTTGATCCGGGTTCGATTCCCGGCCACCGCAACGGGCGAAACTTTTTGCGTATGAGTATGTGAGCCACGTGCTGTTAAATTAACGTTTTCTTTCCGTCGTTGCTCCACGCAGGCCATCCTGTAGTATGTCCCGACTTGTCCCGACTTTGCTCGGCTGACGCGAAAGCTGACGCTTGGAATTCGCCCTTATCAAAAGGACAGGCGCTATAAACGACTGTGAGAGGTGAGGTGTGGCGAGGTACCAAAACGACAGGCAAACCGCGAAATTTTCTGCTCCTCCTTCCTAAAGAAAAAAAGAAAAGAAAAACGGACGCAGTCGGTAGGACTCGAACCTACGCTCCCAGAGGGAATCTGATTTCTAGTCAGACGCCTTAACCACTCGGCCACGACTGCTCGTATCTGAAGCTTCCCTCGAATCGTGAAAAATCTAACCGGTCTGCGCAGAATGTTGACAGGAAACGAACTCTGTGCACTGATTACGGCAGGGCTACCAGCGCTACGAGACGAGCCATTACGGAAGCGTTAAAAATCTTCGCCCGGACAGGGACTCGAACCCTGGACCCTTAGGTTAAAAGCCTAATGCTCTACCGACTGAGCTATCCGGGCTCATGCCCGTTGTGGGTGGAGCGGCTGCAAGCAATGTGAATAATTGGAACGCGTGTGTAGGCGTACTACGGTAATTGCTGGCTTCTGGCGCAACTGGCCACTTCACCGACTTCCCACTGACGCTGGTAGCAGCCCAACAGCGGACTAGTGCCTCTTCTGCCTTTATCCCGGTGCTGACAGTAATTGCATCTTGTGCCTGTTTTCCCCGATTACGTTCGGTTGAAGCTCCGGAAGGAGGGCGACAAACGAAGGTTGGAAGGCCAAAACATGGAGGGACGTGTGCGCAAAAACTTCTCTTCCGGTACCGGGAATCGAACCCGGGCCTCCTGGGTGAAAGCCAGGTATCCTAGCCACTAGACCACACCGGATTTGCTCGGTAAACGTGAGATTTACTCCCTCTCCTCCCGCATTTCGTGCTGAATCCGGACTCAGTGGTGCTCTCTGTTTGCGAGCGTATTTGTGCGTGCAGACTGGCATGGCGCACAGCTCGAAACTGACTATTCATTGCTGTTTGCATCATATTTTACTCATAACAGGGGAGGAGAAAGATCAAAGTTGTACCTTGCCATAATTGGAAGTAAACATTTTTACGCTGAGGCGTGGACTCCTTGGGGATAACAAACGACAATTAAGTTCGTTCCCTAGCAACAGCAGCGCCGTTAATTCAGTCATGATGTACAGCAAATTAAATGCCCCGGGTGAGGATCGAACTCACGACTTTAAGATTAGGAGACTTACGCGCTACCTACTGCGCTACCGAGGCACGTTGCAACAAGCGTCCCAGGAAACTTGGTAAGTCCCACATATTAGAGATAGACAGTTTGCGCTTTCTCAAGAATCTGCTGTGTTGCTACACGTGCTTTCCCGACTGGCTAGATTAAACTGCTGCCGCAGCTTTTTCAACGGAAAGCAGCACTGCCTGAGGTAACAGTACATCGCCCTTGCGGCACCTGGACACAGCGGCCTGTAGGGCCAGGCCGACGCTAGAGTTCAGAAATAGCACGCGACCGTCCAAGTACGGCCTCTTGCGTGCTGCGTGTTTGGTTCTTCTCACAGCGAATCCTGCTACACATTCCTGAGGCTGACGCAGCTCAAGCGGGCAATCGGCGCGGCGGCATTATAGCGAGAACAGCAAAACGATGCATCGGCCGGGAATCGAAGCCGGGCCGCCCGCGTGGTAGGCGAACAACCTACCACTTTTTTAGTTGTTGTTCTCATTTTGTTAGTTGCACTTGTTGGGGGCGGACGTCCGATGACGTCCGTGCTTCCCGAGCATATTCCCGAGCAGCTGTCTGCAGGGAAAGTGGGATTGCCACCCAGCGACGTCGGATACGACCGAAAAAAGTGCTACACACGCGGAGTCCCCCACTACACTGCCTTATAGCGACCGCTCATCACTATCGTGTGAGTAACGTTGCGGCCGCGGCGACGAGTCTTGCCCAAAGACGCAGCGTGCGTGGAGGCGCTACCCGAATGCGTGTGGATGCACCCTCCTACCTCGTAAAGCGCCTACAGCTACTATCACCGTGGGCCGCTGGCGGCGGGCGGGAAGCCGACACAGCGCGGCGTTGCGAGCAGCGGCTGTGCGGTGGTGGTGTAATGGTGAGCATAGTTGCCTTCCAAGCAGTTGATCCGGGTTCGATTCCCGGCCACCGCAACGGGCGAAACTTTTTGCGTATGAGTATGTGAGCCACGTGCTGTTAAATTAACGTTTTCTTTCCGTCGTTGCTCCACGCAGGCCATCCTGTAGTATGTCCCGACTTGTCCCGACTTTGCTCGGCTGACGCGAAAGCTGACGCTTGGAATTCGCCCTTATCAAAAGGACAGGCGCTATAAACGACTGTGAGAGGTGAGGTGTGGCGAGGTACCAAAACGACAGGCAAACCGCGAAATTTTCTGCTCCTCCTTCCTAAAGAAAAAAAGAAAAGAAAAACGGACGCAGTCGGTAGGACTCGAACCTACGCTCCCAGAGGGAATCTGATTTCTAGTCAGACGCCTTAACCACTCGGCCACGACTGCTCGTATCTGAAGCTTCCCTCGAATCGTGAAAAATCTAACCGGTCTGCGCAGAATGTTGACAGGAAACGAACTCTGTGCACTGATTACGGCAGGGCTACCAGCGCTACGAGACGAGCCATTACGGAAGCGTTAAAAATCTTCGCCCGGACAGGGACTCGAACCCTGGACCCTTAGGTTAAAAGCCTAATGCTCTACCGACTGAGCTATCCGGGCTCATGCCCGTTGTGGGTGGAGCGGCTGCAAGCAATGTGAATAATTGGAACGCGTGTGTAGGCGTACTACGGTAATTGCTGGCTTCTGGCGCAACTGGCCACTTCACCGACTTCCCACTGACGCTGGTAGCAGCCCAACAGCGGACTAGTGCCTCTTCTGCCTTTATCCCGGTGCTGACAGTAATTGCATCTTGTGCCTGTTTTCCCCGATTACGTTCGGTTGAAGCTCCGGAAGGAGGGCGACAAACGAAGGTTGGAAGGCCAAAACATGGAGGGACGTGTGCGCAAAAACTTCTCTTCCGGTACCGGGAATCGAACCCGGGCCTCCTGGGTGAAAGCCAGGTATCCTAGCCACTAGACCACACCGGATTTGCTCGGTAAACGTGAGATTTACTCCCTCTCCTCCCGCATTTCGTGCTGAATCCGGACTCAGTGGTGCTCTCTGTTTGCGAGCGTATTTGTGCGTGCAGACTGGCATGGCGCACAGCTCGAAACTGACTATTCATTGCTGTTTGCATCATATTTTACTCATAACAGGGGAGGAGAAAGATCAAAGTTGTACCTTGCCATAATTGGAAGTAAACATTTTTACGCTGAGGCGTGGACTCCTTGGGGATAACAAACGACAATTAAGTTCGTTCCCTAGCAACAGCAGCGCCGTTAATTCAGTCATGATGTACAGCAAATTAAATGCCCCGGGTGAGGATCGAACTCACGACTTTAAGATTAGGAGACTTACGCGCTACCTACTGCGCTACCGAGGCACGTTGCAACAAGCGTCCCAGGAAACTTGGTAAGTCCCACATATTAGAGATAGACAGTTTGCGCTTTCTCAAGAATCTGCTGTGTTGCTACACGTGCTTTCCCGACTGGCTAGATTAAACTGCTGCCGCAGCTTTTTCAACGGAAAGCAGCACTGCCTGAGGTAACAGTACATCGCCCTTGCGGCACCTGGACACAGCGGCCTGTAGGGCCAGGCCGACGCTAGAGTTCAGAAATAGCACGCGACCGTCCAAGTACGGCCTCTTGCGTGCTGCGTGTTTGGTTCTTCTCACAGCGAATCCTGCTACACATTCCTGAGGCTGACGCAGCTCAAGCGGGCAATCGGCGCGGCGGCATTATAGCGAGAACAGCAAAACGATGCATCGGCCGGGAATCGAAGCCGGGCCGCCCGCGTGGTAGGCGAACAACCTACCACTTTTTTAGTTGTTGTTCTCATTTTGTTAGTTGCACTTGTTGGGGGCGGACGTCCGATGACGTCCGTGCTTCCCGAGCATATTCCCGAGCAGCTGTCTGCAGGGAAAGTGGGATTGCCACCCAGCGACGTCGGATACGACCGAAAAAAGTGCTACACACGCGGAGTCCCCCACTACACTGCCTTATAGCGACCGCTCATCACTATCGTGTGAGTAACGTTGCGGCCGCGGCGACGAGTCTTGCCCAAAGACGCAGCGTGCGTGGAGGCGCTACCCGAATGCGTGTGGATGCACCCTCCTACCTCGTAAAGCGCCTACAGCTACTATCACCGTGGGCCGCTGGCGGCGGGCGGGAAGCCGACACAGCGCGGCGTTGCGAGCAGCGGCTGTGCGGTGGTGGTGTAATGGTGAGCATAGTTGCCTTCCAAGCAGTTGATCCGGGTTCGATTCCCGGCCACCGCAACGGGCGAAACTTTTTGCGTATGAGTATGTGAGCCACGTGCTGTTAAATTAACGTTTTCTTTCCGTCGTTGCTCCACGCAGGCCATCCTGTAGTATGTCCCGACTTGTCCCGACTTTGCTCGGCTGACGCGAAAGCTGACGCTTGGAATTCGCCCTTATCAAAAGGACAGGCGCTATAAACGACTGTGAGAGGTGAGGTGTGGCGAGGTACCAAAACGACAGGCAAACCGCGAAATTTTCTGCTCCTCCTTCCTAAAGAAAAAAAGAAAAGAAAAACGGACGCAGTCGGTAGGACTCGAACCTACGCTCCCAGAGGGAATCTGATTTCTAGTCAGACGCCTTAACCACTCGGCCACGACTGCTCGTATTTGAAGCTTCCCTCGAATCGTGAAAAATCTAACCGGTCTGCGCAGAATGTTGACAGGAAACGAACTCTGTGCACTGATTACGGCAGGGCTACCAGCGCTACGAGACGAGCCATTACGGAAGCGTTAAAAATCTTCGCCCGGACAGGGACTCGAACCCTGGACCCTTAGGTTAAAAGCCTAATGCTCTACCGACTGAGCTATCCGGGCTCATGCCCGTTGTGGGTGGAGCGGCTGCAAGCAATGTGAATAATTGGAACGCGTGTGTAGGCGTACTACGGTAATTGCTGGCTTCTGGCGCAACTGGCCACTTCACCGACTTCCCACTGACGCTGGTAGCAGCCCAACAGCGGACTAGTGCCTCTTCTGCCTTTATCCCGGTGCTGACAGTAATTGCATCTTGTGCCTGTTTTCCCCGATTACGTTCGGTTGAAGCTCCGGAAGGAGGGCGACAAACGAAGGTTGGAAGGCCAAAACATGGAGGGACGTGTGCGCAAAAACTTCTCTTCCGGTACCGGGAATCGAACCCGGGCCTCCTGGGTGAAAGCCAGGTATCCTAGCCACTAGACCACACCGGATTTGCTCGGTAAACGTGAGATTTACTCCCTCTCCTCCCGCATTTCGTGCTGAATCCGGACTCAGTGGTGCTCTCTGTTTGCGAGCGTATTTGTGCGTGCAGACTGGCATGGCGCACAGCTCGAAACTGACTATTCATTGCTGTTTGCATCATATTTTACTCATAACAGGGGAGGAGAAAGATCAAAGTTGTACCTTGCCATAATTGGAAGTAAACATTTTTACGCTGAGGCGTGGACTCCTTGGGGATAACAAACGACAATTAAGTTCGTTCCCTAGCAACAGCAGCGCCGTTAATTCAGTCATGATGTACAGCAAATTAAATGCCCCGGGTGAGGATCGAACTCACGACCTTAAGATTAGGAGACTTACGCGCTACCTACTGCGCTACCGAGGCACGTTGCAACAAGCGTCCCAGGAAACTTGGTAAGTCCCACATATTAGAGATAGACAGTTTGCGCTTTCTCAAGAATCTGCTGTGTTGCTACACGTGCTTTCCCGACTGGCTAGATTAAACTGCTGCCGCAGCTTTTTCAACGGAAAGCAGCACTGCCTGAGGTAACAGTACATCGCCCTTGCGGCACCTGGACACAGCGGCCTGTAGGGCCAGGCCGACGCTAGAGTTCAGAAATAGCACGCGACCGTCCAAGTACGGCCTCTTGCGTGCTGCGTGTTTGGTTCTTCTCACAGCGAATCCTGCTACACATTCCTGAGGCTGACGCAGCTCAAGCGGGCAATCGGCGCGGCGGCATTATAGCGAGAACAGCAAAACGATGCATCGGCCGGGAATCGAAGCCGGGCCGCCCGCGTGGTAGGCGAACAACCTACCACTTTTTTAGTTGTTGTTCTCATTTTGTTAGTTGCACTTGTTGGGGGCGGACGTCCGATGACGTCCGTGCTTGCCGAGCATATTCCCGAGCAGCTGTCTGCAGGGAAAGTGGGATTGCCACCCAGCGACGTCGGATACGACCGAAAAAAGTGCTACACACGCGGAGTCCCCCACTACACTGCCTTATAGCGACCGCTCATCACTATCGTGTGAGTAACGTTGCGGCCGCGGCGACGAGTCTTGCCCAAAGACGCAGCGTGCGTGGAGGCGCTACCCGAATGCGTGTGGATGCACCCTCCTACCTCGTAAAGCGCCTACAGCTACTATCACCGTGGGCCGCTGGCGGCGGGCGGGAAGCCGACACAGCGCGGCGTTGCGAGCAGCGGCTGTGCGGTGGTGGTGTAATGGTGAGCATAGTTGCCTTCCAAGCAGTTGATCCGGGTTCGATTCCCGGCCACCGCAACGGGCGAAACTTTTTGCGTATGAGTATGTGAGCCACGTGCTGTTAAATTAACGTTTTCTTTCCGTCGTTGCTCCACGCAGGCCATCCTGTAGTATGTCCCGACTTGTCCCGACTTTGCTCGGCTGACGCGAAAGCTGACGCTTGGAATTCGCCCTTATCAAAAGGACAGGCGCTATAAACGACTGTGAGAGGTGAGGTGTGGCGAGGTACCAAAACGACAGGCAAACCGCGAAATTTTCTGCTCCTCCTTCCTAAAGAAAAAAAGAAAAGAAAAACGGACGCAGTCGGTAGGACTCGAACCTACGCTCCCAGAGGGAATCTGATTTCTAGTCAGACGCCTTAACCACTCGGCCACGACTGCTCGTATCTGAAGCTTCCCTCGAATCGTGAAAAATCTAACCGGTCTGCGCAGAATGTTGACAGGAAACGAACTCTGTGCACTGATTACGGCAGGGCTACCAGCGCTACGAGACGAGCCATTACGGAAGCGTTAAAAATCTTCGCCCGGACAGGGACTCGAACCCTGGACCCTTAGGTTAAAAGCCTAATGCTCTACCGACTGAGCTATCCGGGCTCATGCCCGTTGTGGGTGGAGCGGCTGCAAGCAATGTGAATAATTGGAACGCGTGTGTAGGCGTACTACGGTAATTGCTGGCTTCTGGCGCAACTGGCCACTTCACCGACTTCCCACTGACGCTGGTAGCAGCCCAACAGCGGACTAGTGCCTCTTCTGCCTTTATCCCGGTGCTGACAGTAATTGCATCTTGTGCCTGTTTTCCCCGATTACGTTCGGTTGAAGCTCCGGAAGGAGGGCGACAAACGAAGGTTGGAAGGCCAAAACATGGAGGGACGTGTGCGCAAAAACTTCTCTTCCGGTACCGGGAATCGAACCCGGGCCTCCTGGGTGAAAGCCAGGTATCCTAGCCACTAGACCACACCGGATTTGCTCGGTAAACGTGAGATTTACTCCCTCTCCTCCCGCATTTCGTGCTGAATCCGGACTCAGTGGTGCTCTCTGTTTGCGAGCGTATTTGTGCGTGCAGACTGGCATGGCGCACAGCTCGAAACTGACTATTCATTGCTGTTTGCATCATATTTTACTCATAACAGGGGAGGAGAAAGATCAAAGTTGTACCTTGCCATAATTGGAAGTAAACATTTTTACGCTGAGGCGTGGACTCCTTGGGGATAACAAACGACAATTAAGTTCGTTCCCTAGCAACAGCAGCGCCGTTAATTCAGTCATGATGTACAGCAAATTAAATGCCCCGGGTGAGGATCGAACTCACGACCTTAAGATTAGGAGACTTACGCGCTACCTACTGCGCTACCGAGGCACGTTGCAACAAGCGTCCCAGGAAACTTGGTAAGTCCCACATATTAGAGATAGACAGTTTGCGCTTTCTCAAGAATCTGCTGTGTTGCTACACGTGCTTTCCCGACTGGCTAGATTAAACTGCTGCCGCAGCTTTTTCAACGGAAAGCAGCACTGCCTGAGGTAACAGTACATCGCCCTTGCGGCACCTGGACACAGCGGCCTGTAGGGCCAGGCCGACGCTAGAGTTCAGAAATAGCACGCGACCGTCCAAGTACGGCCTCTTGCGTGCTGCGTGTTTGGTTCTTCTCACAGCGAATCCTGCTACACATTCCTGAGGCTGACGCAGCTCAAGCGGGCAATCGGCGCGGCGGCATTATAGCGAGAACAGCAAAACGATGCATCGGCCGGGAATCGAAGCCGGGCCGCCCGCGTGGTAGGCGAACAACCTACCACTTTTTTAGTTGTTGTTCTCATTTTGTTAGTTGCACTTGTTGGGGGCGGACGTCCGATGACGTCCGTGCTTGCCGAGCATATTCCCGAGCAGCTGTCTGCAGGGAAAGTGGGATTGCCACCCAGCGACGTCGGATACGACCGAAAAAAGTGCTACACACGCGGAGTCCCCCACTACACTGCCTTATAGCGACCGCTCATCACTATCGTGTGAGTAACGTTGCGGCCGCGGCGACGAGTCTTGCCCAAAGACGCAGCGTGCGTGGAGGCGCTACCCGAATGCGTGTGGATGCACCCTCCTACCTCGTAAAGCGCCTACAGCTACTATCACCGTGGGCCGCTGGCGGCGGGCGGGAAGCCGACACAGCGCGGCGTTGCGAGCAGCGGCTGTGCGGTGGTGGTGTAATGGTGAGCATAGTTGCCTTCCAAGCAGTTGATCCGGGTTCGATTCCCGGCCACCGCAACGGGCGAAACTTTTTGCGTATGAGTATGTGAGCCACGTGCTGTTAAATTAACGTTTTCTTTCCGTCGTTGCTCCACGCAGGCCATCCTGTAGTATGTCCCGACTTGTCCCGACTTTGCTCGGCTGACGCGAAAGCTGACGCTTGGAATTCGCCCTTATCAAAAGGACAGGCGCTATAAACGACTGTGAGAGGTGAGGTGTGGCGAGGTACCAAAACGACAGGCAAACCGCGAAATTTTCTGCTCCTCCTTCCTAAAGAAAAAAAGAAAAGAAAAACGGACGCAGTCGGTAGGACTCGAACCTACGCTCCCAGAGGGAATCTGATTTCTAGTCAGACGCCTTAACCACTCGGCCACGACTGCTCGTATCTGAAGCTTCCCTCGAATCGTGAAAAATCTAACCGGTCTGCGCAGAATGTTGACAGGAAACGAACTCTGTGCACTGATTACGGCAGGGCTACCAGCGCTACGAGACGAGCCATTACGGAAGCGTTAAAAATCTTCGCCCGGACAGGGACTCGAACCCTGGACCCTTAGGTTAAAAGCCTAATGCTCTACCGACTGAGCTATCCGGGCTCATGCCCGTTGTGGGTGGAGCGGCTGCAAGCAATGTGAATAATTGGAACGCGTGTGTAGGCGTACTACGGTAATTGCTGGCTTCTGGCGCAACTGGCCACTTCACCGACTTCCCACTGACGCTGGTAGCAGCCCAACAGCGGACTAGTGCCTCTTCTGCCTTTATCCCGGTGCTGACAGTAATTGCATCTTGTGCCTGTTTTCCCCGATTACGTTCGGTTGAAGCTCCGGAAGGAGGGCGACAAACGAAGGTTGGAAGGCCAAAACATGGAGGGACGTGTGCGCAAAAACTTCTCTTCCGGTACCGGGAATCGAACCCGGGCCTCCTGGGTGAAAGCCAGGTATCCTAGCCACTAGACCACACCGGATTTGCTCGGTAAACGTGAGATTTACTCCCTCTCCTCCCGCATTTCGTGCTGAATCCGGACTCAGTGGTGCTCTCTGTTTGCGAGCGTATTTGTGCGTGCAGACTGGCATGGCGCACAGCTCGAAACTGACTATTCATTGCTGTTTGCATCATATTTTACTCATAACAGGGGAGGAGAAAGATCAAAGTTGTACCTTGCCATAATTGGAAGTAAACATTTTTACGCTGAGGCGTGGACTCCTTGGGGATAACAAACGACAATTAAGTTCGTTCCCTAGCAACAGCAGCGCCGTTAATTCAGTCATGATGTACAGCAAATTAAATGCCCCGGGTAAGGATCGAACTCACGACCTTAAGATTAGGAGACTTACGCGCTACCTACTGCGCTACCGAGGCACGTTGCAACAAGCGTCCCAGGAAACTTGGTAAGTCCCACATATTAGAGATAGACAGTTTGCGCTTTCTCAAGAATCTGCTGTGTTGCTACACGTGCTTTCCCGACTGGCTAGATTAAACTGCTGCCGCAGCTTTTTCAACGGAAAGCAGCACTGCCTGAGGTAACAGTACATCGCCCTTGCGGCACCTGGACACAGCGGCCTGTAGGGCCAGGCCGACGCTAGAGTTCAGAAATAGCACGCGACCGTCCAAGTACGGCCTCTTGCGTGCTGCGTGTTTGGTTCTTCTCACAGCGAATCCTGCTACACATTCCTGAGGCTGACGCAGCTCAAGCGGGCAATCGGCGCGGCGGCATTATAGCGAGAACAGCAAAACGATGCATCGGCCGGGAATCGAAGCCGGGCCGCCCGCGTGGTAGGCGAACAACCTACCACTTTTTTAGTTGTTGTTCTCATTTTGTTAGTTGCACTTGTTGGGGGCGGACGTCCGATGACGTCCGTGCTTGCCGAGCATATTCCCGAGCAGCTGTCTGCAGGGAAAGTGGGATTGCCACCCAGCGACGTCGGATACGACCGAAAAAAGTGCTACACACGCGGAGTCCCCCACTACACTGCCTTATAGCGACCGCTCATCACTATCGTGTGAGTAACGTTGCGGCCGCGGCGACGAGTCTTGCCCAAAGACGCAGCGTGCGTGGAGGCGCTACCCGAATGCGTGTGGATGCACCCTCCTACCTCGTAAAGCGCCTACAGCTACTATCACCGTGGGCCGCTGGCGGCGGGCGGGAAGCCGACACAGCGCGGCGTTGCGAGCAGCGGCTGTGCGGTGGTGGTGTAATGGTGAGCATAGTTGCCTTCCAAGCAGTTGATCCGGGTTCGATTCCCGGCCACCGCAACGGGCGAAACTTTTTGCGTATGAGTATGTGAGCCACGTGCTGTTAAATTAACGTTTTCTTTCCGTCGTTGCTCCACGCAGGCCATCCTGTAGTATGTCCCGACTTGTCCCGACTTTGCTCGGCTGACGCGAAAGCTGACGCTTGGAATTCGCCCTTATCAAAAGGACAGGCGCTATAAACGACTGTGAGAGGTGAGGTGTGGCGAGGTACCAAAACGACAGGCAAACCGCGAAATTTTCTGCTCCTCCTTCCTAAAGAAAAAAAGAAAAGAAAAACGGACGCAGTCGGTAGGACTCGAACCTACGCTCCCAGAGGGAATCTGATTTCTAGTCAGACGCCTTAACCACTCGGCCACGACTGCTCGTATCTGAAGCTTCCCTCGAATCGTGAAAAATCTAACCGGTCTGCGCAGAATGTTGACAGGAAACGAACTCTGTGCACTGATTACGGCAGGGCTACCAGCGCTACGAGACGAGCCATTACGGAAGCGTTAAAAATCTTCGCCCGGACAGGGACTCGAACCCTGGACCCTTAGGTTAAAAGCCTAATGCTCTACCGACTGAGCTATCCGGGCTCATGCCCGTTGTGGGTGGAGCGGCTGCAAGCAATGTGAATAATTGGAACGCGTGTGTAGGCGTACTACGGTAATTGCTGGCTTCTGGCGCAACTGGCCACTTCACCGACTTCCCACTGACGCTGGTAGCAGCCCAACAGCGGACTAGTGCCTCTTCTGCCTTTATCCCGGTGCTGACAGTAATTGCATCTTGTGCCTGTTTTCCCCGATTACGTTCGGTTGAAGCTCCGGAAGGAGGGCGACAAACGAAGGTTGGAAGGCCAAAACATGGAGGGACGTGTGCGCAAAAACTTCTCTTCCGGTACCGGGAATCGAACCCGGGCCTCCTGGGTGAAAGCCAGGTATCCTAGCCACTAGACCACACCGGATTTGCTCGGTAAACGTGAGATTTACTCCCTCTCCTCCCGCATTTCGTGCTGAATCCGGACTCAGTGGTGCTCTCTGTTTGCGAGCGTATTTGTGCGTGCAGACTGGCATGGCGCACAGCTCGAAACTGACTATTCATTGCTGTTTGCATCATATTTTACTCATAACAGGGGAGGAGAAAGATCAAAGTTGTACCTTGCCATAATTGGAAGTAAACATTTTTACGCTGAGGCGTGGACTCCTTGGGGATAACAAACGACAATTAAGTTCGTTCCCTAGCAACAGCAGCGCCGTTAATTCAGTCATGATGTACAGCAAATTAAATGCCCCGGGTGAGGATCGAACTCACGACCTTAAGATTAGGAGACTTACGCGCTACCTACTGCGCTACCGAGGCACGTTGCAACAAGCGTCCCAGGAAACTTGGTAAGTCCCACATATTAGAGATAGACAGTTTGCGCTTTCTCAAGAATCTGCTGTGTTGCTACACGTGCTTTCCCGACTGGCTAGATTAAACTGCTGCCGCAGCTTTTTCAACGGAAAGCAGCACTGCCTGAGGTAACAGTACATCGCCCTTGCGGCACCTGGACACAGCGGCCTGTAGGGCCAGGCCGACGCTAGAGTTCAGAAATAGCACGCGACCGTCCAAGTACGGCCTCTTGCGTGCTGCGTGTTTGGTTCTTCTCACAGCGAATCCTGCTACACATTCCTGAGGCTGACGCAGCTCAAGCGGGCAATCGGCGCGGCGGCATTATAGCGAGAACAGCAAAACGATGCATCGGCCGGGAATCGAAGCCGGGCCGCCCGCGTGGTAGGCGAACAACCTACCACTTTTTTAGTTGTTGTTCTCATTTTGTTAGTTGCACTTGTTGGGGGCGGACGTCCGATGACGTCCGTGCTTGCCGAGCATATTCCCGAGCAGCTGTCTGCAGGGAAAGTGGGATTGCCACCCAGCGACGTCGGATACGACCGAAAAAAGTGCTACACACGCGGAGTCCCCCACTACACTGCCTTATAGCGACCGCTCATCACTATCGTGTGAGTAACGTTGCGGCCGCGGCGACGAGTCTTGCCCAAAGACGCAGCGTGCGTGGAGGCGCTACCCGAATGCGTGTGGATGCACCCTCCTACCTCGTAAAGCGCCTACAGCTACTATCACCGTGGGCCGCTGGCGGCGGGCGGGAAGCCGACACAGCGCGGCGTTGCGAGCAGCGGCTGTGCGGTGGTGGTGTAATGGTGAGCATAGTTGCCTTCCAAGCAGTTGATCCGGGTTCGATTCCCGGCCACCGCAACGGGCGAAACTTTTTGCGTATGAGTATGTGAGCCACGTGCTGT
Organism: Schistocerca cancellata; assembly: GCF_023864275.1. NCBI lineage: Eukaryota > Metazoa > Arthropoda > Insecta > Orthoptera > Acrididae > Schistocerca > Schistocerca cancellata. Next base: position 53,660 of record NW_026046560.1, read on the forward strand.
TAAATTAACGTTTTCTTTCCGTCGTTGCTCCACGCAGGCCATCCTGTAGTATGTCCCGACTTGTCCCGACTTTGCTCGGCTGACGCGAAAGCTGACGCTTGGAATTCGCCCTTATCAAAAGGACAGGCGCTATAAACGACTGTGAGAGGTGAGGTGTGGCGAGGTACCAAAACGACAGGCAAACCGCGAAATTTTCTGCTCCTCCTTCCTAAAGAAAAAAAGAAAAGAAAAACGGACGCAGTCGGTAGGACTCGAACCTACGCTCCCAGAGGGAATCTGATTTCTAGTCAGACGCCTTAACCACTCGGCCACGACTGCTCGTATCTGAAGCTTCCCTCGAATCGTGAAAAATCTAACCGGTCTGCGCAGAATGTTGACAGGAAACGAACTCTGTGCACTGATTACGGCAGGGCTACCAGCGCTACGAGACGAGCCATTACGGAAGCGTTAAAAATCTTCGCCCGGACAGGGACTCGAACCCTGGACCCTTAGGTTAAAAGCCTAATGCTCTACCGACTGAGCTATCCGGGCTCATGCCCGTTGTGGGTGGAGCGGCTGCAAGCAATGTGAATAATTGGAACGCGTGTGTAGGCGTACTACGGTAATTGCTGGCTTCTGGCGCAACTGGCCACTTCACCGACTTCCCACTGACGCTGGTAGCAGCCCAACAGCGGACTAGTGCCTCTTCTGCCTTTATCCCGGTGCTGACAGTAATTGCATCTTGTGCCTGTTTTCCCCGATTACGTTCGGTTGAAGCTCCGGAAGGAGGGCGACAAACGAAGGTTGGAAGGCCAAAACATGGAGGGACGTGTGCGCAAAAACTTCTCTTCCGGTACCGGGAATCGAACCCGGGCCTCCTGGGTGAAAGCCAGGTATCCTAGCCACTAGACCACACCGGATTTGCTCGGTAAACGTGAGATTTACTCCCTCTCCTCCCGCATTTCGTGCTGAATCCGGACTCAGTGGTGCTCTCTGTTTGCGAGCGTATTTGTGCGTGCAGACTGGCATGGCGCACAGCTCGAAACTGACTATTCATTGCTGTTTGCATCATATTTTACTCATAACAGGGGAGGAGAAAGATCAAAGTTGTACCTTGCCATAATTGGAAGTAAACATTTTTACGCTGAGGCGTGGACTCCTTGGGGATAACAAACGACAATTAAGTTCGTTCCCTAGCAACAGCAGCGCCGTTAATTCAGTCATGATGTACAGCAAATTAAATGCCCCGGGTGAGGATCGAACTCACGACCTTAAGATTAGGAGACTTACGCGCTACCTACTGCGCTACCGAGGCACGTTGCAACAAGCGTCCCAGGAAACTTGGTAAGTCCCACATATTAGAGATAGACAGTTTGCGCTTTCTCAAGAATCTGCTGTGTTGCTACACGTGCTTTCCCGACTGGCTAGATTAAACTGCTGCCGCAGCTTTTTCAACGGAAAGCAGCACTGCCTGAGGTAACAGTACATCGCCCTTGCGGCACCTGGACACAGCGGCCTGTAGGGCCAGGCCGACGCTAGAGTTCAGAAATAGCACGCGACCGTCCAAGTACGGCCTCTTGCGTGCTGCGTGTTTGGTTCTTCTCACAGCGAATCCTGCTACACATTCCTGAGGCTGACGCAGCTCAAGCGGGCAATCGGCGCGGCGGCATTATAGCGAGAACAGCAAAACGATGCATCGGCCGGGAATCGAAGCCGGGCCGCCCGCGTGGTAGGCGAACAACCTACCACTTTTTTAGTTGTTGTTCTCATTTTGTTAGTTGCACTTGTTGGGGGCGGACGTCCGATGACGTCCGTGCTTGCCGAGCATATTCCCGAGCAGCTGTCTGCAGGGAAAGTGGGATTGCCACCCAGCGACGTCGGATACGACCGAAAAAAGTGCTACACACGCGGAGTCCCCCACTACACTGCCTTATAGCGACCGCTCATCACTATCGTGTGAGTAACGTTGCGGCCGCGGCGACGAGTCTTGCCCAAAGACGCAGCGTGCGTGGAGGCGCTACCCGAATGCGTGTGGATGCACCCTCCTACCTCGTAAAGCGCCTACAGCTACTATCACCGTGGGCCGCTGGCGGCGGGCGGGAAGCCGACACAGCGCGGCGTTGCGAGCAGCGGCTGTGCGGTGGTGGTGTAATGGTGAGCATAGTTGCCTTCCAAGCAGTTGATCCGGGTTCGATTCCCGGCCACCGCAACGGGCGAAACTTTTTGCGTATGAGTATGTGAGCCACGTGCTGTTAAATTAACGTTTTCTTTCCGTCGTTGCTCCACGCAGGCCATCCTGTAGTATGTCCCGACTTGTCCCGACTTTGCTCGGCTGACGCGAAAGCTGACGCTTGGAATTCGCCCTTATCAAAAGGACAGGCGCTATAAACGACTGTGAGAGGTGAGGTGTGGCGAGGTACCAAAACGACAGGCAAACCGCGAAATTTTCTGCTCCTCCTTCCTAAAGAAAAAAAGAAAAGAAAAACGGACGCAGTCGGTAGGACTCGAACCTACGCTCCCAGAGGGAATCTGATTTCTAGTCAGACGCCTTAACCACTCGGCCACGACTGCTCGTATCTGAAGCTTCCCTCGAATCGTGAAAAATCTAACCGGTCTGCGCAGAATGTTGACAGGAAACGAACTCTGTGCACTGATTACGGCAGGGCTACCAGCGCTACGAGACGAGCCATTACGGAAGCGTTAAAAATCTTCGCCCGGACAGGGACTCGAACCCTGGACCCTTAGGTTAAAAGCCTAATGCTCTACCGACTGAGCTATCCGGGCTCATGCCCGTTGTGGGTGGAGCGGCTGCAAGCAATGTGAATAATTGGAACGCGTGTGTAGGCGTACTACGGTAATTGCTGGCTTCTGGCGCAACTGGCCACTTCACCGACTTCCCACTGACGCTGGTAGCAGCCCAACAGCGGACTAGTGCCTCTTCTGCCTTTATCCCGGTGCTGACAGTAATTGCATCTTGTGCCTGTTTTCCCCGATTACGTTCGGTTGAAGCTCCGGAAGGAGGGCGACAAACGAAGGTTGGAAGGCCAAAACATGGAGGGACGTGTGCGCAAAAACTTCTCTTCCGGTACCGGGAATCGAACCCGGGCCTCCTGGGTGAAAGCCAGGTATCCTAGCCACTAGACCACACCGGATTTGCTCGGTAAACGTGAGATTTACTCCCTCTCCTCCCGCATTTCGTGCTGAATCCGGACTCAGTGGTGCTCTCTGTTTGCGAGCGTATTTGTGCGTGCAGACTGGCATGGCGCACAGCTCGAAACTGACTATTCATTGCTGTTTGCATCATATTTTACTCATAACAGGGGAGGAGAAAGATCAAAGTTGTACCTTGCCATAATTGGAAGTAAACATTTTTACGCTGAGGCGTGGACTCCTTGGGGATAACAAACGACAATTAAGTTCGTTCCCTAGCAACAGCAGCGCCGTTAATTCAGTCATGATGTACAGCAAATTAAATGCCCCGGGTGAGGATCGAACTCACGACCTTAAGATTAGGAGACTTACGCGCTACCTACTGCGCTACCGAGGCACGTTGCAACAAGCGTCCCAGGAAACTTGGTAAGTCCCACATATTAGAGATAGACAGTTTGCGCTTTCTCAAGAATCTGCTGTGTTGCTACACGTGCTTTCCCGACTGGCTAGATTAAACTGCTGCCGCAGCTTTTTCAACGGAAAGCAGCACTGCCTGAGGTAACAGTACATCGCCCTTGCGGCACCTGGACACAGCGGCCTGTAGGGCCAGGCCGACGCTAGAGTTCAGAAATAGCACGCGACCGTCCAAGTACGGCCTCTTGCGTGCTGCGTGTTTGGTTCTTCTCACAGCGAATCCTGCTACACATTCCTGAGGCTGACGCAGCTCAAGCGGGCAATCGGCGCGGCGGCATTATAGCGAGAACAGCAAAACGATGCATCGGCCGGGAATCGAAGCCGGGCCGCCCGCGTGGTAGGCGAACAACCTACCACTTTTTTAGTTGTTGTTCTCATTTTGTTAGTTGCACTTGTTGGGGGCGGACGTCCGATGACGTCCGTGCTTGCCGAGCATATTCCCGAGCAGCTGTCTGCAGGGAAAGTGGGATTGCCACCCAGCGACGTCGGATACGACCGAAAAAAGTGCTACACACGCGGAGTCCCCCACTACACTGCCTTATAGCGACCGCTCATCACTATCGTGTGAGTAACGTTGCGGCCGCGGCGACGAGTCTTGCCCAAAGGCGCAGCGTGCGTGGAGGCGCTACCCGAATGCGTGTGGATGCACCCTCCTACCTCGTAAAGCGCCTACAGCTACTATCACCGTGGGCCGCTGGCGGCGGGCGGGAAGCCGACACAGCGCGGCGTTGCGAGCAGCGGCTGTGCGGTGGTGGTGTAATGGTGAGCATAGTTGCCTTCCAAGCAGTTGATCCGGGTTCGATTCCCGGCCACCGCAACGGGCGAAACTTTTTGCGTATGAGTATGTGAGCCACGTGCTGTTAAATTAACGTTTTCTTTCCGTCGTTGCTCCACGCAGGCCATCCTGTAGTATGTCCCGACTTGTCCCGACTTTGCTCGGCTGACGCGAAAGCTGACGCTTGGAATTCGCCCTTATCAAAAGGACAGGCGCTATAAACGACTGTGAGAGGTGAGGTGTGGCGAGGTACCAAAACGACAGGCAAACCGCGAAATTTTCTGCTCCTCCTTCCTAAAGAAAAAAAGAAAAGAAAAACGGACGCAGTCGGTAGGACTCGAACCTACGCTCCCAGAGGGAATCTGATTTCTAGTCAGACGCCTTAACCACTCGGCCACGACTGCTCGTATCTGAAGCTTCCCTCGAATCGTGAAAAATCTAACCGGTCTGCGCAGAATGTTGACAGGAAACGAACTCTGTGCACTGATTACGGCAGGGCTACCAGCGCTACGAGACGAGCCATTACGGAAGCGTTAAAAATCTTCGCCCGGACAGGGACTCGAACCCTGGACCCTTAGGTTAAAAGCCTAATGCTCTACCGACTGAGCTATCCGGGCTCATGCCCGTTGTGGGTGGAGCGGCTGCAAGCAATGTGAATAATTGGAACGCGTGTGTAGGCGTACTACGGTAATTGCTGGCTTCTGGCGCAACTGGCCACTTCACCGACTTCCCACTGACGCTGGTAGCAGCCCAACAGCGGACTAGTGCCTCTTCTGCCTTTATCCCGGTGCTGACAGTAATTGCATCTTGTGCCTGTTTTCCCCGATTACGTTCGGTTGAAGCTCCGGAAGGAGGGCGACAAACGAAGGTTGGAAGGCCAAAACATGGAGGGACGTGTGCGCAAAAACTTCTCTTCCGGTACCGGGAATCGAACCCGGGCCTCCTGGGTGAAAGCCAGGTATCCTAGCCACTAGACCACACCGGATTTGCTCGGTAAACGTGAGATTTACTCCCTCTCCTCCCGCATTTCGTGCTGAATCCGGACTCAGTGGTGCTCTCTGTTTGCGAGCGTATTTGTGCGTGCAGACTGGCATGGCGCACAGCTCGAAACTGACTATTCATTGCTGTTTGCATCATATTTTACTCATAACAGGGGAGGAGAAAGATCAAAGTTGTACCTTGCCATAATTGGAAGTAAACATTTTTACGCTGAGGCGTGGACTCCTTGGGGATAACAAACGACAATTAAGTTCGTTCCCTAGCAACAGCAGCGCCGTTAATTCAGTCATGATGTACAGCAAATTAAATGCCCCGGGTGAGGATCGAACTCACGACTTTAAGATTAGGAGACTTACGCGCTACCTACTGCGCTACCGAGGCACGTTGCAACAAGCGTCCCAGGAAACTTGGTAAGTCCCACATATTAGAGATAGACAGTTTGCGCTTTCTCAAGAATCTGCTGTGTTGCTACACGTGCTTTCCCGACTGGCTAGATTAAACTGCTGCCGCAGCTTTTTCAACGGAAAGCAGCACTGCCTGAGGTAACAGTACATCGCCCTTGCGGCACCTGGACACAGCGGCCTGTAGGGCCAGGCCGACGCTAGAGTTCAGAAATAGCACGCGACCGTCCAAGTACGGCCTCTTGCGTGCTGCGTGTTTGGTTCTTCTCACAGCGAATCCTGCTACACATTCCTGAGGCTGACGCAGCTCAAGCGGGCAATCGGCGCGGCGGCATTATAGCGAGAACAGCAAAACGATGCATCGGCCGGGAATCGAAGCCGGGCCGCCCGCGTGGTAGGCGAACAACCTACCACTTTTTTAGTTGTTGTTCTCATTTTGTTAGTTGCACTTGTTGGGGGCGGACGTCCGATGACGTCCGTGCTTGCCGAGCATATTCCCGAGCAGCTGTCTGCAGGGAAAGTGGGATTGCCACCCAGCGACGTCGGATACGACCGAAAAAAGTGCTACACACGCGGAGTCCCCCACTACACTGCCTTATAGCGACCGCTCATCACTATCGTGTGAGTAACGTTGCGGCCGCGGCGACGAGTCTTGCCCAAAGACGCAGCGTGCGTGGAGGCGCTACCCGAATGCGTGTGGATGCACCCTCCTACCTCGTAAAGCGCCTACAGCTACTATCACCGTGGGCCGCTGGCGGCGGGCGGGAAGCCGACACAGCGCGGCGTTGCGAGCAGCGGCTGTGCGGTGGTGGTGTAATGGTGAGCATAGTTGCCTTCCAAGCAGTTGATCCGGGTTCGATTCCCGGCCACCGCAACGGGCGAAACTTTTTGCGTATGAGTATGTGAGCCACGTGCTGTTAAATTAACGTTTTCTTTCCGTCGTTGCTCCACGCAGGCCATCCTGTAGTATGTCCCGACTTGTCCCGACTTTGCTCGGCTGACGCGAAAGCTGACGCTTGGAATTCGCCCTTATCAAAAGGACAGGCGCTATAAACGACTGTGAGAGGTGAGGTGTGGCGAGGTACCAAAACGACAGGCAAACCGCGAAATTTTCTGCTCCTCCTTCCTAAAGAAAAAAAGAAAAGAAAAACGGACGCAGTCGGTAGGACTCGAACCTACGCTCCCAGAGGGAATCTGATTTCTAGTCAGACGCCTTAACCACTCGGCCACGACTGCTCGTATCTGAAGCTTCCCTCGAATCGTGAAAAATCTAACCGGTCTGCGCAGAATGTTGACAGGAAACGAACTCTGTGCACTGATTACGGCAGGGCTACCAGCGCTACGAGACGAGCCATTACGGAAGCGTTAAAAATCTTCGCCCGGACAGGGACTCGAACCCTGGACCCTTAGGTTAAAAGCCTAATGCTCTACCGACTGAGCTATCCGGGCTCATGCCCGTTGTGGGTGGAGCGGCTGCAAGCAATGTGAATAATTGGAACGCGTGTGTAGGCGTACTACGGTAATTGCTGGCTTCTGGCGCAACTGGCCACTTCACCGACTTCCCACTGACGCTGGTAGCAGCCCAACAGCGGACTAGTGCCTCTTCTGCCTTTATCCCGGTGCTGACAGTAATTGCATCTTGTGCCTGTTTTCCCCGATTACGTTCGGTTGAAGCTCCGGAAGGAGGGCGACAAACGAAGGTTGGAAGGCCAAAACATGGAGGGACGTGTGCGCAAAAACTTCTCTTCCGGTACCGGGAATCGAACCCGGGCCTCCTGGGTGAAAGCCAGGTATCCTAGCCACTAGACCACACCGGATTTGCTCGGTAAACGTGAGATTTACTCCCTCTCCTCCCGCATTTCGTGCTGAATCCGGACTCAGTGGTGCTCTCTGTTTGCGAGCGTATTTGTGCGTGCAGACTGGCATGGCGCACAGCTCGAAACTGACTATTCATTGCTGTTTGCATCATATTTTACTCATAACAGGGGAGGAGAAAGATCAAAGTTGTACCTTGCCATAATTGGAAGTAAACATTTTTACGCTGAGGCGTGGACTCCTTGGGGATAACAAACGACAATTAAGTTCGTTCCCTAGCAACAGCAGCGCCGTTAATTCAGTCATGATGTACAGCAAATTAAATGCCCCGGGTGAGGATCGAACTCACGACTTTAAGATTAGGAGACTTACGCGCTACCTACTGCGCTACCGAGGCACGTTGCAACAAGCGTCCCAGGAAACTTGGTAAGTCCCACATATTAGAGATAGACAGTTTGCGCTTTCTCAAGAATCTGCTGTGTTGCTACACGTGCTTTCCCGACTGGCTAGATTAAACTGCTGCCGCAGCTTTTTCAACGGAAAGCAGCACTGCCTGAGGTAACAGTACATCGCCCTTGCGGCACCTGGACACAGCGGCCTGTAGGGCCAGGCCGACGCTAGAGTTCAGAAATAGCACGCGACCGTCCAAGTACGGCCTCTTGCGTGCTGCGTGTTTGGTTCTTCTCACAGCGAATCCTGCTACACATTCCTGAGGCTGACGCAGCTCAAGCGGGCAATCGGCGCGGCGGCATTATAGCGAGAACAGCAAAACGATGCATCGGCCGGGAATCGAAGCCGGGCCGCCCGCGTGGTAGGCGAACAACCTACCACTTTTTTAGTTGTTGTTCTCATTTTGTTAGTTGCACTTGTTGGGGGCGGACGTCCGATGACGTCCGTGCTTGCCGAGCATATTCCCGAGCAGCTGTCTGCAGGGAAAGTGGGATTGCCACCCAGCGACGTCGGATACGACCGAAAAAAGTGCTACACACGCGGAGTCCCCCACTACACTGCCTTATAGCGACCGCTCATCACTATCGTGTGAGTAACGTTGCGGCCGCGGCGACGAGTCTTGCCCAAAGACGCAGCGTGCGTGGAGGCGCTACCCGAATGCGTGTGGATGCACCCTCCTACCTCGTAAAGCGCCTACAGCTACTATCACCGTGGGCCGCTGGCGGCGGGCGGGAAGCCGACACAGCGCGGCGTTGCGAGCAGCGGCTGTGCGGTGGTGGTGTAATGGTGAGCATAGTTGCCTTCCAAGCAGTTGATCCGGGTTCGATTCCCGGCCACCGCAACGGGCGAAACTTTTTGCGTATGAGTATGTGAGCCACGTGCTGTTAAATTAACGTTTTCTTTCCGTCGTTGCTCCACGCAGGCCATCCTGTAGTATGTCCCGACTTGTCCCGACTTTGCTCGGCTGACGCGAAAGCTGACGCTTGGAATTCGCCCTTATCAAAAGGACAGGCGCTATAAACGACTGTGAGAGGTGAGGTGTGGCGAGGTACCAAAACGACAGGCAAACCGCGAAATTTTCTGCTCCTCCTTCCTAAAGAAAAAAAGAAAAGAAAAACGGACGCAGTCGGTAGGACTCGAACCTACGCTCCCAGAGGGAATCTGATTTCTAGTCAGACGCCTTAACCACTCGGCCACGACTGCTCGTATCTGAAGCTTCCCTCGAATCGTGAAAAATCTAACCGGTCTGCGCAGAATGTTGACAGGAAACGAACTCTGTGCACTGATTACGGCAGGGCTACCAGCGCTACGAGACGAGCCATTACGGAAGCGTTAAAAATCTTCGCCCGGACAGGGACTCGAACCCTGGACCCTTAGGTTAAAAGCCTAATGCTCTACCGACTGAGCTATCCGGGCTCATGCCCGTTGTGGGTGGAGCGGCTGCAAGCAATGTGAATAATTGGAACGCGTGTGTAGGCGTACTACGGTAATTGCTGGCTTCTGGCGCAACTGGCCACTTCACCGACTTCCCACTGACGCTGGTAGCAGCCCAACAGCGGACTAGTGCCTCTTCTGCCTTTATCCCGGTGCTGACAGTAATTGCATCTTGTGCCTGTTTTCCCCGATTACGTTCGGTTGAAGCTCCGGAAGGAGGGCGACAAACGAAGGTTGGAAGGCCAAAACATGGAGGGACGTGTGCGCAAAAACTTCTCTTCCGGTACCGGGAATCGAACCCGGGCCTCCTGGGTGAAAGCCAGGTATCCTAGCCACTAGACCACACCGGATTTGCTCGGTAAACGTGAGATTTACTCCCTCTCCTCCCGCATTTCGTGCTGAATCCGGACTCAGTGGTGCTCTCTGTTTGCGAGCGTATTTGTGCGTGCAGACTGGCATGGCGCACAGCTCGAAACTGACTATTCATTGCTGTTTGCATCATATTTTACTCATAACAGGGGAGGAGAAAGATCAAAGTTGTACCTTGCCATAATTGGAAGTAAACATTTTTACGCTGAGGCGTGGACTCCTTGGGGATAACAAACGACAATTAAGTTCGTTCCCTAGCAACAGCAGCGCCGTTAATTCAGTCATGATGTACAGCAAATTAAATGCCCCGGGTGAGGATCGAACTCACGACTTTAAGATTAGGAGACTTACGCGCTACCTACTGCGCTACCGAGGCACGTTGCAACAAGCGTCCCAGGAAACTTGGTAAGTCCCACATATTAGAGATAGACAGTTTGCGCTTTCTCAAGAATCTGCTGTGTTGCTACACGTGCTTTCCCGACTGGCTAGATTAAACTGCTGCCGCAGCTTTTTCAACGGAAAGCAGCACTGCCTGAGGTAACAGTACATCGCCCTTGCGGCACCTGGACACAGCGGCCTGTAGGGCCAGGCCGACGCTAGAGTTCAGAAATAGCACGCGACCGTCCAAGTACGGCCTCTTGCGTGCTGCGTGTTTGGTTCTTCTCACAGCGAATCCTGCTACACATTCCTGAGGCTGACGCAGCTCAAGCGGGCAATCGGCGCGGCGGCATTATAGCGAGAACAGCAAAACGATGCATCGGCCGGGAATCGAAGCCGGGCCGCCCGCGTGGTAGGCGAACAACCTACCACTTTTTTAGTTGTTGTTCTCATTTTGTTAGTTGCACTTGTTGGGGGCGGACGTCCGATGACGTCCGTGCTTGCCGAGCATATTCCCGAGCAGCTGTCTGCAGGGAAAGTGGGATTGCCACCCAGCGACGTCGGATACGACCGAAAAAAGTGCTACACACGCGGAGTCCCCCACTACACTGCCTTATAGCGACCGCTCATCACTATCGTGTGAGTAACGTTGCGGCCGCGGCGACGAGTCTTGCCCAAAGACGCAGCGTGCGTGGAGGCGCTACCCGAATGCGTGTGGATGCACCCTCCTACCTCGTAAAGCGCCTACAGCTACTATCACCGTGGGCCGCTGGCGGCGGGCGGGAAGCCGACACAGCGCGGCGTTGCGAGCAGCGGCTGTGCGGTGGTGGTGTAATGGTGAGCATAGTTGCCTTCCAAGCAGTTGATCCGGGTTCGATTCCCGGCCACCGCAACGGGCGAAACTTTTTGCGTATGAGTATGTGAGCCACGTGCTGTTAAATTAACGTTTTCTTTCCGTCGTTGCTCCACGCAGGCCATCCTGTAGTATGTCCCGACTTGTCCCGACTTTGCTCGGCTGACGCGAAAGCTGACGCTTGGAATTCGCCCTTATCAAAAGGACAGGCGCTATAAACGACTGTGAGAGGTGAGGTGTGGCGAGGTACCAAAACGACAGGCAAACCGCGAAATTTTCTGCTCCTCCTTCCTAAAGAAAAAAAGAAAAGAAAAACGGACGCAGTCGGTAGGACTCGAACCTACGCTCCCAGAGGGAATCTGATTTCTAGTCAGACGCCTTAACCACTCGGCCACGACTGCTCGTATCTGAAGCTTCCCTCGAATCGTGAAAAATCTAACCGGTCTGCGCAGAATGTTGACAGGAAACGAACTCTGTGCACTGATTACGGCAGGGCTACCAGCGCTACGAGACGAGCCATTACGGAAGCGTTAAAAATCTTCGCCCGGACAGGGACTCGAACCCTGGACCCTTAGGTTAAAAGCCTAATGCTCTACCGACTGAGCTATCCGGGCTCATGCCCGTTGTGGGTGGAGCGGCTGCAAGCAATGTGAATAATTGGAACGCGTGTGTAGGCGTACTACGGTAATTGCTGGCTTCTGGCGCAACTGGCCACTTCACCGACTTCCCACTGACGCTGGTAGCAGCCCAACAGCGGACTAGTGCCTCTTCTGCCTTTATCCCGGTGCTGACAGTAATTGCATCTTGTGCCTGTTTTCCCCGATTACGTTCGGTTGAAGCTCCGGAAGGAGGGCGACAAACGAAGGTTGGAAGGCCAAAACATGGAGGGACGTGTGCGCAAAAACTTCTCTTCCGGTACCGGGAATCGAACCCGGGCCTCCTGGGTGAAAGCCAGGTATCCTAGCCACTAGACCACACCGGATTTGCTCGGTAAACGTGAGATTTACTCCCTCTCCTCCCGCATTTCGTGCTGAATCCGGACTCAGTGGTGCTCTCTGTTTGCGAGCGTATTTGTGCGTGCAGACTGGCATGGCGCACAGCTCGAAACTGACTATTCATTGCTGTTTGCATCATATTTTACTCATAACAGGGGAGGAGAAAGATCAAAGTTGTACCTTGCCATAATTGGAAGTAAACATTTTTACGCTGAGGCGTGGACTCCTTGGGGATAACAAACGACAATTAAGTTCGTTCCCTAGCAACAGCAGCGCCGTTAATTCAGTCATGATGTACAGCAAATTAAATGCCCCGGGTGAGGATCGAACTCACGACTTTAAGATTAGGAGACTTACGCGCTACCTACTGCGCTACCGAGGCACGTTGCAACAAGCGTCCCAGGAAACTTGGTAAGTCCCACATATTAGAGATAGACAGTTTGCGCTTTCTCAAGAATCTGCTGTGTTGCTACACGTGCTTTCCCGACTGGCTAGATTAAACTGCTGCCGCAGCTTTTTCAACGGAAAGCAGCACTGCCTGAGGTAACAGTACATCGCCCTTGCGGCACCTGGACACAGCGGCCTGTAGGGCCAGGCCGACGCTAGAGTTCAGAAATAGCACGCGACCGTCCAAGTACGGCCTCTTGCGTGCTGCGTGTTTGGTTCTTCTCACAGCGAATCCTGCTACACATTCCTGAGGCTGACGCAGCTCAAGCGGGCAATCGGCGCGGCGGCATTATAGCGAGAACAGCAAAACGATGCATCGGCCGGGAATCGAAGCCGGGCCGCCCGCGTGGTAGGCGAACAACCTACCACTTTTTTAGTTGTTGTTCTCATTTTGTTAGTTGCACTTGTTGGGGGCGGACGTCCGATGACGTCCGTGCTTGCCGAGCATATTCCCGAGCAGCTGTCTGCAGGGAAAGTGGGATTGCCACCCAGCGACGTCGGATACGACCGAAAAAAGTGCTACACACGCGGAGTCCCCCACTACACTGCCTTATAGCGACCGCTCATCACTATCGTGTGAGTAACGTTGCGGCCGCGGCGACGAGTCTTGCCCAAAGACGCAGCGTGCGTGGAGGCGCTACCCGAATGCGTGTGGATGCACCCTCCTACCTCGTAAAGCGCCTACAGCTACTATCACCGTGGGCCGCTGGCGGCGGGCGGGAAGCCGACACAGCGCGGCGTTGCGAGCAGCGGCTGTGCGGTGGTGGTGTAATGGTGAGCATAGTTGCCTTCCAAGCAGTTGATCCGGGTTCGATTCCCGGCCACCGCAACGGGCGAAACTTTTTGCGTATGAGTATGTGAGCCACGTGCTGTTAAATTAACGTTTTCTTTCCGTCGTTGCTCCACGCAGGCCATCCTGTAGTATGTCCCGACTTGTCCCGACTTTGCTCGGCTGACGCGAAAGCTGACGCTTGGAATTCGCCCTTATCAAAAGGACAGGCGCTATAAACGACTGTGAGAGGTGAGGTGTGGCGAGGTACCAAAACGACAGGCAAACCGCGAAATTTTCTGCTCCTCCTTCCTAAAGAAAAAAAGAAAAGAAAAACGGACGCAGTCGGTAGGACTCGAACCTACGCTCCCAGAGGGAATCTGATTTCTAGTCAGACGCCTTAACCACTCGGCCACGACTGCTCGTATCTGAAGCTTCCCTCGAATCGTGAAAAATCTAACCGGTCTGCGCAGAATGTTGACAGGAAACGAACTCTGTGCACTGATTACGGCAGGGCTACCAGCGCTACGAGACGAGCCATTACGGAAGCGTTAAAAATCTTCGCCCGGACAGGGACTCGAACCCTGGACCCTTAGGTTAAAAGCCTAATGCTCTACCGACTGAGCTATCCGGGCTCATGCCCGTTGTGGGTGGAGCGGCTGCAAGCAATGTGAATAATTGGAACGCGTGTGTAGGCGTACTACGGTAATTGCTGGCTTCTGGCGCAACTGGCCACTTCACCGACTTCCCACTGACGCTGGTAGCAGCCCAACAGCGGACTAGTGCCTCTTCTGCCTTTATCCCGGTGCTGACAGTAATTGCATCTTGTGCCTGTTTTCCCCGATTACGTTCGGTTGAAGCTCCGGAAGGAGGGCGACAAACGAAGGTTGGAAGGCCAAAACATGGAGGGACGTGTGCGCAAAAACTTCTCTTCCGGTACCGGGAATCGAACCCGGGCCTCCTGGGTGAAAGCCAGGTATCCTAGCCACTAGACCACACCGGATTTGCTCGGTAAACGTGAGATTTACTCCCTCTCCTCCCGCATTTCGTGCTGAATCCGGACTCAGTGGTGCTCTCTGTTTGCGAGCGTATTTGTGCGTGCAGACTGGCATGGCGCACAGCTCGAAACTGACTATTCATTGCTGTTTGCATCATATTTTACTCATAACAGGGGAGGAGAAAGATCAAAGTTGTACCTTGCCATAATTGGAAGTAAACATTTTTACGCTGAGGCGTGGACTCCTTGGGGATAACAAACGACAATTAAGTTCGTTCCCTAGCAACAGCAGCGCCGTTAATTCAGTCATGATGTACAGCAAATTAAATGCCCCGGGTGAGGATCGAACTCACGACCTTAAGATTAGGAGACTTACGCGCTACCTACTGCGCTACCGAGGCACGTTGCAACAAGCGTCCCAGGAAACTTGGTAAGTCCCACATATTAGAGATAGACAGTTTGCGCTTTCTCAAGAATCTGCTGTGTTGCTACACGTGCTTTCCCGACTGGCTAGATTAAACTGCTGCCGCAGCTTTTTCAACGGAAAGCAGCACTGCCTGAGGTAACAGTACATCGCCCTTGCGGCACCTGGACACAGCGGCCTGTAGGGCCAGGCCGACGCTAGAGTTCAGAAATAGCACGCGACCGTCCAAGTACGGCCTCTTGCGTGCTGCGTGTTTGGTTCTTCTCACAGCGAATCCTGCTACACATTCCTGAGGCTGACGCAGCTCAAGCGGGCAATCGGCGCGGCGGCATTATAGCGAGAACAGCAAAACGATGCATCGGCCGGGAATCGAAGCCGGGCCGCCCGCGTGGTAGGCGAACAACCTACCACTTTTTTAGTTGTTGTTCTCATTTTGTTAGTTGCACTTGTTGGGGGCGGACGTCCGATGACGTCCGTGCTTGCCGAGCATATTCCCGAGCAGCTGTCTGCAGGGAAAGTGGGATTGCCACCCAGCGACGTCGGATACGACCGAAAAAAGTGCTACACACGCGGAGTCCCCCACTACACTGCCTTATAGCGACCGCTCATCACTATCGTGTGAGTAACGTTGCGGCCGCGGCGACGAGTCTTGCCCAAAGACGCAGCGTGCGTGGAGGCGCTACCCGAATGCGTGTGGATGCACCCTCCTACCTCGTAAAGCGCCTACAGCTACTATCACCGTGGGCCGCTGGCGGCGGGCGGGAAGCCGACACAGCGCGGCGTTGCGAGCAGCGGCTGTGCGGTGGTGGTGTAATGGTGAGCATAGTTGCCTTCCAAGCAGTTGATCCGGGTTCGATTCCCGGCCACCGCAACGGGCGAAACTTTTTGCGTATGAGTATGTGAGCCACGTGCTGTTAAATTAACGTTTTCTTTCCGTCGTTGCTCCACGCAGGCCATCCTGTAGTATGTCCCGACTTGTCCCGACTTTGCTCGGCTGACGCGAAAGCTGACGCTTGGAATTCGCCCTTATCAAAAGGACAGGCGCTATAAACGACTGTGAGAGGTGAGGTGTGGCGAGGTACCAAAACGACAGGCAAACCGCGAAATTTTCTGCTCCTCCTTCCTAAAGAAAAAAAGAAAAGAAAAACGGACGCAGTCGGTAGGACTCGAACCTACGCTCCCAGAGGGAATCTGATTTCTAGTCAGACGCCTTAACCACTCGGCCACGACTGCTCGTATCTGAAGCTTCCCTCGAATCGTGAAAAATCTAACCGGTCTGCGCAGAATGTTGACAGGAAACGAACTCTGTGCACTGATTACGGCAGGGCTACCAGCGCTACGAGACGAGCCATTACGGAAGCGTTAAAAATCTTCGCCCGGACAGGGACTCGAACCCTGGACCCTTAGGTTAAAAGCCTAATGCTCTACCGACTGAGCTATCCGGGCTCATGCCCGTTGTGGGTGGAGCGGCTGCAAGCAATGTGAATAATTGGAACGCGTGTGTAGGCGTACTACGGTAATTGCTGGCTTCTGGCGCAACTGGCCACTTCACCGACTTCCCACTGACGCTGGTAGCAGCCCAACAGCGGACTAGTGCCTCTTCTGCCTTTATCCCGGTGCTGACAGTAATTGCATCTTGTGCCTGTTTTCCCCGATTACGTTCGGTTGAAGCTCCGGAAGGAGGGCGACAAACGAAGGTTGGAAGGCCAAAACATGGAGGGACGTGTGCGCAAAAACTTCTCTTCCGGTACCGGGAATCGAACCCGGGCCTCCTGGGTGAAAGCCAGGTATCCTAGCCACTAGACCACACCGGATTTGCTCGGTAAACGTGAGATTTACTCCCTCTCCTCCCGCATTTCGTGCTGAATCCGGACTCAGTGGTGCTCTCTGTTTGCGAGCGTATTTGTGCGTGCAGACTGGCATGGCGCACAGCTCGAAACTGACTATTCATTGCTGTTTGCATCATATTTTACTCATAACAGGGGAGGAGAAAGATCAAAGTTGTACCTTGCCATAATTGGAAGTAAACATTTTTACGCTGAGGCGTGGACTCCTTGGGGATAACAAACGACAATTAAGTTCGTTCCCTAGCAACAGCAGCGCCGTTAATTCAGTCATGATGTACAGCAAATTAAATGCCCCGGGTGAGGATCGAACTCACGACTTTAAGATTAGGAGACTTACGCGCTACCTACTGCGCTACCGAGGCACGTTGCAACAAGCGTCCCAGGAAACTTGGTAAGTCCCACATATTAGAGATAGACAGTTTGCGCTTTCTCAAGAATCTGCTGTGTTGCTACACGTGCTTTCCCGACTGGCTAGATTAAACTGCTGCCGCAGCTTTTTCAACGGAAAGCAGCACTGCCTGAGGTAACAGTACATCGCCCTTGCGGCACCTGGACACAGCGGCCTGTAGGGCCAGGCCGACGCTAGAGTTCAGAAATAGCACGCGACCGTCCAAGTACGGCCTCTTGCGTGCTGCGTGTTTGGTTCTTCTCACAGCGAATCCTGCTACACATTCCTGAGGCTGACGCAGCTCAAGCGGGCAATCGGCGCGGCGGCATTATAGCGAGAACAGCAAAACGATGCATCGGCCGGGAATCGAAGCCGGGCCGCCCGCGTGGTAGGCGAACAACCTACCACTTTTTTAGTTGTTGTTCTCATTTTGTTAGTTGCACTTGTTGGGGGCGGACGTCCGATGACGTCCGTGCTTGCCGAGCATATTCCCGAGCAGCTGTCTGCAGGGAAAGTGGGATTGCCACCCAGCGACGTCGGATACGACCGAAAAAAGTGCTACACACGCGGAGTCCCCCACTACACTGCCTTATAGCGACCGCTCATCACTATCGTGTGAGTAACGTTGCGGCCGCGGCGACGAGTCTTGCCCAAAGACGCAGCGTGCGTGGAGGCGCTACCCGAATGCGTGTGGATGCACCCTCCTACCTCGTAAAGCGCCTACAGCTACTATCACCGTGGGCCGCTGGCGGCGGGCGGGAAGCCGACACAGCGCGGCGTTGCGAGCAGCGGCTGTGCGGTGGTGGTGTAATGGTGAGCATAGTTGCCTTCCAAGCAGTTGATCCGGGTTCGATTCCCGGCCACCGCAACGGGCGAAACTTTTTGCGTATGAGTATGTGAGCCACGTGCTGTTAAATTAACGTTTTCTTTCCGTCGTTGCTCCACGCAGGCCATCCTGTAGTATGTCCCGACTTGTCCCGACTTTGCTCGGCTGACGCGAAAGCTGACGCTTGGAATTCGCCCTTATCAAAAGGACAGGCGCTATAAACGACTGTGAGAGGTGAGGTGTGGCGAGGTACCAAAACGACAGGCAAACCGCGAAATTTTCTGCTCCTCCTTCCTAAAGAAAAAAAGAAAAGAAAACGGACGCAGTCGGTAGGACTCGAACCTACGCTCCCAGAGGGAATCTGATTTCTAGTCAGACGCCTTAACCACTCGGCCACGACTGCTCGTATCTGAAGCTTCCCTCGAATCGTGAAAAATCTAACCGGTCTGCGCAGAATGTTGACAGGAAACGAACTCTGTGCACTGATTACGGCAGGGCTACCAGCGCTACGAGACGAGCCATTACGGAAGCGTTAAAAATCTTCGCCCGGACAGGGACTCGAACCCTGGACCCTTAGGTTAAAAGCCTAATGCTCTACCGACTGAGCTATCCGGGCTCATGCCCGTTGTGGGTGGAGCGGCTGCAAGCAATGTGAATAATTGGAACGCGTGTGTAGGCGTACTACGGTAATTGCTGGCTTCTGGCGCAACTGGCCACTTCACCGACTTCCCACTGACGCTGGTAGCAGCCCAACAGCGGACTAGTGCCTCTTCTGCCTTTATCCCGGTGCTGACAGTAATTGCATCTTGTGCCTGTTTTCCCCGATTACGTTCGGTTGAAGCTCCGGAAGGAGGGCGACAAACGAAGGTTGGAAGGCCAAAACATGGAGGGACGTGTGCGCAAAAACTTCTCTTCCGGTACCGGGAATCGAACCCGGGCCTCCTGGGTGAAAGCCAGGTATCCTAGCCACTAGACCACACCGGATTTGCTCGGTAAACGTGAGATTTACTCCCTCTCCTCCCGCATTTCGTGCTGAATCCGGACTCAGTGGTGCTCTCTGTTTGCGAGCGTATTTGTGCGTGCAGACTGGCATGGCGCACAGCTCGAAACTGACTATTCATTGCTGTTTGCATC
This sequence comes from Schistocerca cancellata, assembly GCF_023864275.1. Classification (NCBI taxonomy): domain Eukaryota; kingdom Metazoa; phylum Arthropoda; class Insecta; order Orthoptera; family Acrididae; genus Schistocerca; species Schistocerca cancellata. The sequence goes on from NW_026046560.1 coordinate 72,564, forward strand.
ATATTTTACTCATAACAGGGGAGGAGAAAGATCAAAGTTGTACCTTGCCATAATTGGAAGTAAACATTTTTACGCTGAGGCGTGGACTCCTTGGGGATAACAAACGACAATTAAGTTCGTTCCCTAGCAACAGCAGCGCCGTTAATTCAGTCATGATGTACAGCAAATTAAATGCCCCGGGTGAGGATCGAACTCACGACCTTAAGATTAGGAGACTTACGCGCTACCTACTGCGCTACCGAGGCACGTTGCAACAAGCGTCCCAGGAAACTTGGTAAGTCCCACATATTAGAGATAGACAGTTTGCGCTTTCTCAAGAATCTGCTGTGTTGCTACACGTGCTTTCCCGACTGGCTAGATTAAACTGCTGCCGCAGCTTTTTCAACGGAAAGCAGCACTGCCTGAGGTAACAGTACATCGCCCTTGCGGCACCTGGACACAGCGGCCTGTAGGGCCAGGCCGACGCTAGAGTTCAGAAATAGCACGCGACCGTCCAAGTACGGCCTCTTGCGTGCTGCGTGTTTGGTTCTTCTCACAGCGAATCCTGCTACACATTCCTGAGGCTGACGCAGCTCAAGCGGGCAATCGGCGCGGCGGCATTATAGCGAGAACAGCAAAACGATGCATCGGCCGGGAATCGAAGCCGGGCCGCCCGCGTGGTAGGCGAACAACCTACCACTTTTTTAGTTGTTGTTCTCATTTTGTTAGTTGCACTTGTTGGGGGCGGACGTCCGATGACGTCCGTGCTTGCCGAGCATATTCCCGAGCAGCTGTCTGCAGGGAAAGTGGGATTGCCACCCAGCGACGTCGGATACGACCGAAAAAAGTGCTACACACGCGGAGTCCCCCACTACACTGCCTTATAGCGACCGCTCATCACTATCGTGTGAGTAACGTTGCGGCCGCGGCGACGAGTCTTGCCCAAAGACGCAGCGTGCGTGGAGGCGCTACCCGAATGCGTGTGGATGCACCCTCCTACCTCGTAAAGCGCCTACAGCTACTATCACCGTGGGCCGCTGGCGGCGGGCGGGAAGCCGACACAGCGCGGCGTTGCGAGCAGCGGCTGTGCGGTGGTGGTGTAATGGTGAGCATAGTTGCCTTCCAAGCAGTTGATCCGGGTTCGATTCCCGGCCACCGCAACGGGCGAAACTTTTTGCGTATGAGTATGTGAGCCACGTGCTGTTAAATTAACGTTTTCTTTCCGTCGTTGCTCCACGCAGGCCATCCTGTAGTATGTCCCGACTTGTCCCGACTTTGCTCGGCTGACGCGAAAGCTGACGCTTGGAATTCGCCCTTATCAAAAGGACAGGCGCTATAAACGACTGTGAGAGGTGAGGTGTGGCGAGGTACCAAAACGACAGGCAAACCGCGAAATTTTCTGCTCCTCCTTCCTAAAGAAAAAAAGAAAAGAAAAACGGACGCAGTCGGTAGGACTCGAACCTACGCTCCCAGAGGGAATCTGATTTCTAGTCAGACGCCTTAACCACTCGGCCACGACTGCTCGTATCTGAAGCTTCCCTCGAATCGTGAAAAATCTAACCGGTCTGCGCAGAATGTTGACAGGAAACGAACTCTGTGCACTGATTACGGCAGGGCTACCAGCGCTACGAGACGAGCCATTACGGAAGCGTTAAAAATCTTCGCCCGGACAGGGACTCGAACCCTGGACCCTTAGGTTAAAAGCCTAATGCTCTACCGACTGAGCTATCCGGGCTCATGCCCGTTGTGGGTGGAGCGGCTGCAAGCAATGTGAATAATTGGAACGCGTGTGTAGGCGTACTACGGTAATTGCTGGCTTCTGGCGCAACTGGCCACTTCACCGACTTCCCACTGACGCTGGTAGCAGCCCAACAGCGGACTAGTGCCTCTTCTGCCTTTATCCCGGTGCTGACAGTAATTGCATCTTGTGCCTGTTTTCCCCGATTACGTTCGGTTGAAGCTCCGGAAGGAGGGCGACAAACGAAGGTTGGAAGGCCAAAACATGGAGGGACGTGTGCGCAAAAACTTCTCTTCCGGTACCGGGAATCGAACCCGGGCCTCCTGGGTGAAAGCCAGGTATCCTAGCCACTAGACCACACCGGATTTGCTCGGTAAACGTGAGATTTACTCCCTCTCCTCCCGCATTTCGTGCTGAATCCGGACTCAGTGGTGCTCTCTGTTTGCGAGCGTATTTGTGCGTGCAGACTGGCATGG